>NC_134360.1:259432254-259609754 GCF_048569485.1 Anomaloglossus baeobatrachus
CCCATATTATATATAGAATTGTATTTCTGAACATGTTTTTGTAAACAGCTAAAATAACAAAACTTGTGTCACTGTCCAAATATTTCTGGACCTAACTGTATATGTGTGTATGTATGTGTGTATGTGTGTGTATGTATGTATGTATATGTATGTGTGTGTATGTGTGTGTGTGTATGTATATGTATGTATGTATGTCCGCTAAAGAAATCCGCACCGTCGCATTTACAATCATGACATTTTGCACAGCCGCTTCATTTGACTCAGGGAACGTCAAAGACTATGTTTTGACAGGAAAATTTAACTCCGCACTTTACAGTTATTCGCCAAAAAAGCTGTTTACATTAAAATCAATGGAGTCAATGGACGTGGGAGCTACAGGTAATTAATAGGAGCTGTAATTGGTTGCTATAGGCAACAAAGGACATTCATAGTATAAGAAGCTTATATGTGAGGTGATATGATGTCGGTGGAGAAAGAAAGAGAGAGACAGAGACAGACAGGAAGAGATAGAGACAGACAGAGAGAGACAAAGAAAGAGAGAGACAGACACAGACAAAGATAGAGAGATGGACAGATACTGGCAACACTAATTGCATTTTGGTCCTGCCAATAAAGCCTATTTGATTTGATTTGACTGAGAGACTGAGACAGACAGAGAAATACAGACAGAGACAGACAGCCAGACAGACAGCCAGACAGCCAGACAGACAGCCAGACAGACAGCCAGACAGACAGCCAGACAGCCAGACAGACAGCCAGACAGACAGCCAGACAGACAGCCAGACAGACAGCCAGACAGCCAGCCAGACAGACAGCCAGACTGACAGCCAGACAGGCAGACAGCCAGCCAGACAGCCAGACAGACAGCCAGACAGACAGACAGACAGCCAGACAGACAGCCAGACAGACAGCCAGACAGCCAGACAGACAGCCAGACAGAAAGCCAGACAGACAGCCAGACAGACAGCCAGACTGACAGCCAGACAGCCAGACAGACAGGCAGACAGCCAGCCAGACAGCCAGACAGACAGACAGACAGACAGCCAGCCAGACAGACAGCCAGACAGCCAGACAGAAAGCCAGACAGACAGCCAGACAGCCAGACAGACAGCCAGACAGACAGCCAGACAGCCAGACAGACAGCCAGAGTGGAAGAGAGGGGGAGTGGGAGAGAGAGTGAGTGGAAGAGAGAGTGAGTGGAAGAGAGAGTGAGTGGGAGAGGGAGGGAGGGGGAGTGGGAGAGAGGGGGAGAGGGAGAGAGAGTGAGTGGAAGAGCGAGTGAGTGGGAGAGGGAGGGAGGGGGAGTGGGAGAGAGGGGGAGAGGGAGAGAGAGTGAGTGGAAGAGCGAGTGAGTGGGAGAGGGAGGGAGGGGGAGTGGGAGAGAGGGGGAGTGGGAGAGAGGGAGAGAAGGAGAGAGGGGGAGAGGGAGAGAGAGTGAGTGGAAGAGCGAGTGAGTGGGAGAGGGAGGGAGGGGGAGTGGGAGAGAGGGGGAGAGGGAGAGAGAGTGAGTGGAAGAGCGAGTGAGTGGGAGAGGGAGGGAGGGGGAGTGGGAGAGAGGGGGAGTGGGAGAGAGGGAGAGAAGGAGAGAGGGGGAGAGGGAGAGAGAGTGAGTGGAAGAGCGAGTGAGTGGGAGAGGGAGGGAGGGGGAGTGGGAGAGAGGGGGAGAGGGAGAGAGAGTGAGTGGAAGAGCGAGTGAGTGGGAGAGGGAGGGAGGGGGAGTGGGAGAGAGGGGGAGTGGGAGAGAGGGAGAGAAGGAGAGAGGGAGAGAGGGGGAGTGGGAGAGAGAGTGAGTGGAAGAGAGAGTGAGTGGGAGAGGGAGGGAGGGGGAGTGGGAGAGAGAGTGAGTGGAAGAGAGAGTGAGTGGGAGAGGGAGAGAGGGGGAGAGGGAGAGAGGGGGAGTGGGAGAGGGAGGGAGGGGGAGTGGGAGAGAGGGGGAGTGGGAGAGAGGGAGAGAGGGGGAGTGGGAGAGAGGGGGAGTGGGAGAGAGGGAGAGAGGGGGAGTGGGAGAGAGGGGGAGTGGGAGAGAGTGGGAGAGTGGGGGAGAGAGAGAGAGGGAGAGTGGGAGAGAGGGGGAGTGGGAGAGAGGGGGAGTGGGAGAGAGGGGGAGTGGGAGAGAGGGAGAGAGAGTGGGAGAGAGGGGGAGAGAGAGAGAGAGGGAGAGTGGGAGAGTGGGAGAGAGAGTGGGAGAGTGGGGGAGTGGGAGAGAGGGAGAGTGGGAGAGAGAGTGGGAGAGAGAGTGGGAGAGAGGGGGAGTGGGAGAGATGGGGAGAGGGAGAGATGGGGAGAGGGAGAGAGGGGGAGTGGGAGAGAGGGAGAGTGGGAGAGAGGGGGAGAGGGGGAGAGGGAGAGAGGGAGAGAGGGAGAGTGGGAGAGTGGGAGAGAGAGTGGGAGAGTGGGAGAGTGGGAGAGAGGGGGAGTGGGAGACAGGTAGACAGTTTCTATCCCGGGTCACGCGCCGGGTGCTACAGCTATTTTACAATAAAGGAAGTTAATATTTTCTTCCTCTTTCGTAGGTAACTAATTGAAGATTTTTCCTGCTTCCTCTTATACAATGTTACATTATCTCATGACCACAATGACTCTGCACTCCGGTATAACAATAAATACTCACCTTTTCCTCCGGATTATTGCACTCGCCCGCCTTTCCTGAATCACAGAAAGTTGCACTATTTAGCGCGAGCTCTTACACGGATTTCATATATGCAAATCAATATAACAAAGTGAGCTTTGTTCTGGCGCTATTTGCACAATTCCGTTTTCTTGTAATATTTTCTTCCTGCTCCGCAGATAAATGATGTTTTATCCTTCTAATTTACATGATGTGTTGCATAATTAATACATCTCCAGCCCTTCGGTGGCTGATGCTGCTTTCCACGGTTGCCCTCAGGTCACACAGCGCAGCTTTCAATGACTAATCAGAAAATGAAATGATTGCAGTTAATAATTACTCTTCTAGTAAACTAGGATTTCCTTTTTTGCAAGTAAAGGGTTTTTTCTCTCTTGCCTAATGTCACTAAAGCCCTTAAAGTGAATCTGTCACGGATACATGATTCCTGATTTACGAGCAGCGGGTTTCAGGCACGGCCGTACCATTACAGCCAGATATGATTGAAATGCTGTGTACTTTAATAGACAACTGGGGACAGGGGACCAAACAGCATCGGGACTAGTCAGACAGGGGTCCTCGGAGATTTCTCCCCGCCTGCTGCCCTGGACTGATGTAGCGCCCCTGCGGCTTCAGGCGCCAGTGAGTACTGCACCTCAACTGGGGTGCAGTATTCATCTCGGATACGGAGGAGGTAATCACCGGTAAACCACCAAAACACATTCAACACACAACTCGGGAGCTCTGTCCCTGGGACTGGACCAGGGTAGGTGCTGGGGGTGGCCATCATGAGGTATGGGACCTCTTGCCCACTAGTTCAGAAACCCGGGAGACGAGGCACTTGCAGGGGAAGTGAGGAGCCATCTCACACAGCATTCAGTTAGCTCCAGGCGTAGCCAGCGCCAGATCAGACTCAGGAAGAGACGTCAGAAGATACTGCAAGGAAAGGGGCCCGTGGTCCGGACCTGGAGACTCGACCCGAGTCTTCTTAGGAAGAAGGGGGATCCCAGGGTTTGCAGAGAGTGCAGCAGGCACCCGTGACCCGTTCCATGGCCCAGGAGCTGGGGTGGAGGGAAGATCACTGGAAAGGACACACAGAAGGAAACACCAGCCTTGACCTCTGAACTATCCGGGATCGGCTGGAGCCCATCATAGCGGGACACAGCACTCCAAAAGCGGTGTGACATCAGTGAGTAAAGAACTTGAACTGCACCCTCTGTGTCGTCCCATCATTGCCAGCGCTTCCATCATCGCGCCCCTGCGCCATAGGCGACTACTGCTCTCATCATCCTCCCTGGGGCTTAGCTCTACCTGTGGAGAGCTGCAACACCCGAGATGTGTCACCATTTGCCCCAAAAGTGAGAGACTGTCTGCAGCAGCGGCTAATAACTGGTCGCACACAACAGGTGGCGTCACGAATAACTATTTCCATCATCCCCATCTTTACTGACACAGCCGGGGTCACGAATCCGGGCCAGGCCGCTGTGACATCCCAAACCGACACCGGCCCAGTGACGAGTAACCCCAGAGAACCCGTGGACGCGTCACTGACAGTTTCTTTCTATACTGTTCTAGTTCTGGTGGTGAAACCAGATATGAAGACTTCCAGACACATTCCAACTAGACGCACTCGGCCTCTCTCAATTCACTTGTATTCAGAGAGACTGAACACGTCTAGTTGAAATGTGGCCGGGAGTTTGCAACACACGACTGGTCACTATTGGCGCTTGACAGTCAGTTCTGACAACGCACACTATGCACGGAGGGAGGATTCACAAGTCTGCAGTTACATAGCGTGCAAACGTGGACAACCTCTTTAAAGCCTGCTTTACACATTACGATTAAGCATACGATATCGTATGCGATCGTAACCACCCCCATCGTATGTGCGGCACGTTCAATTTGTTGAACGTGTTGCACAAACGATTATTTGCCGTCACACGTACTTACCCGTCCATACGACCTCGCTGTGGGCGGCGAATGTCCACTTCCTGGAGTGGGAGGGACGTTCAGCGTCACATCGGCGTCACGCGGCAGCCGGCCAATAGAAGCGGAGGGGCGGAGATGAGCAGGACGTAAACATCCCTCCCACCTCCTTCCTTCCGCATTGCCGGCGGGAGCTGCGGGACGTAGGTAAGATCTGTTCATTGTTCCCGGAGTGTCACACACTGCGATGTGCGCTGCCTCGGGAACATTGAACAACCTCACGTTCAATTTTTAGCAATTGAACGACGTGCGTGCGATGAACGTTTTAATGTTCAATTGCAATCGCACGTCCCTGTCACACGCTACAATATAACTTACGATGCCGGATGTGCGTCACTTACGACGTGACCCCGCCGACACATTGTAAGATACATTGCAGCGTGTAAAGCCCGCTTCAGGCTGAGCTCACATGTCCTGTAATCATCCGTTAGAATGGATCTTGCAGAGATCCATTAGGAAAAAAGCTCTGTAAACATAACTTTTTTGTCTGTTGTTAAATAACTGATGTCTGCCGGATCCATTTTTTTTTAGCATGGGAGTCTATGGAGAACGGATCCGTTAACGGATTGCTATTTAGCCATTCATATTTTGTTTCATTTGCAATGGATCCATTTTCTTCTTACAGGATCCATTTCAAATGGAAGACAAATAGCGATCAGTTAACGGATCTGTTCTCCATCGACTCCCATGTTAAAAAAAACAGATCTGGCAGACATCATTTTGTATCCGGATCTCTGCAGGATCTGTTCTAACAGATGATTACAGGACATGTGAACTTATCCTAAGATGTGAATACACTTGAATTTTTGAGCTGAGGGACTATAGAGGCAATGGGACACTGATTGTCACGAGGGTTCTACGACGGAGAGTGGTCCCTCCTATTTCTGGAGTCAGGAGATCACAGCGCAGGGCTTCATACACACTTACTCAGGTTAATACTCCTGGCTGTGCAGATTCTCCTTTATCCAGCGCTGCTGGGGTTAAGCAGATCATTCTGGTCTCCTGAAACTCTGCATGTAAGCATTCTCTATTACTAATTAGCTCTGCTATAAAGACTTCCCTCCTAGTCCAGGTAATTGCTGGTGATAGTTTCTGCTTCTCTTGCCTCTAGAGGGAACCTGTGAGCTGAGGACCAGGAAGCCATTCTGAGATAATTTTGCTGTGTGAAAGTTGTGTTGTTTTCCCTTCCTTATTCCTCTTTGTTTTTCCCCTCTGGTCCATTCCTCATTATTACCTCTTGTTGTTTGGAGTGCTTGGTATGATTGCTGTTTATTTTACCCTTGTTTGTCTAGTCCTCTCTGTGTCTTTAATCTGGAGGGAGACTAACGTTCCTGCTTCCCTGTGCACTATACAGGGCCGAGTCCACGGAAAGACAGGGATAGGCACGTGATCGGTGACGGAGTGAAAGTACCCGTATTGGGATGTTAGGGAGCGCAGGGATCAGCCTCAGGTGAGTTTAGGAGGTGACCCTCCTCCCCTTTAGCACAGGAGCCCACCATAGTAATGTGCACCCTGAGTGTTGTGCCACTCGCCGGCAGTTCCCATGTACCTGGCAGAACTCCGGTAGTCACTGCATGACACTAATTGGCTTCTTACTTGACGTGCAATGGTTTGATGAGGTCAATCAATGGCATGATGAGGTCCAATAAAGCGTGGTTTCCCTCACACAAAGAGGTAACTTGAATCCCACCTGGTACTAGCACTGGAGTGGCAGGGATTGGGGAGGAATGGTAATTTTATTATTTACTTATTATGTTCTGTTTGATGAAAATCCCGGTAACACCTGTATATGACACACATAGTACACACTGCACTATATTTTCCGGATTTTCTTTTTTGCAGACACTGTTATGGAAGCCTGTGATGGAGCCGGTGATGCAGCTGTACCCTCAGATGTAAGAATATGAGCAATAGTATCTTGTTATATCGCTTTGCAGCATCTTACTTGGGTTCATCTTTTTTATTTCTTTCTGTTTCAGAACATATCCGGCAGCATTAAGGGCGCTGATCTCTTCCAATCTAGCGTGACTGTGATTTAATGCACAAGGAGACCTCTGTTCGGCTCCGGTATTTGGCCTCGGGTTGTAGATTCTCGATGCGCTATTACATAACACTGTACATCTGACCCCATCATATTTATTGGATTACATTTAATGCTGGTCATAGACATAACAAATCTTGTCAACAATCCAAAGTTTTTGGAAATAATAGTGTAAAACGTATAAGTGTGCGTATCCTCAAAATGTACTAAGTTGGTGATAACACCTATTATTTAATCAGGCAGACACAATTTCTTGCGTAGAGATCGGAACCTTTCTCTTTTTGTCCGATACATACAAACAGCTGCTTGTTACAAATATTGGGATATGTTCTAGAGCCTAATAGTTTTGTGGCCACGCATTTCGCTTTTTCTTCAATGCGGTTGAAAGGCATGAAACAGTTAATTTTCATTGGTATTTTGTAAATGGCAATAAAGGTTGTTATTGTGCTGATATTTGGGGATGATTTGCTGGTAAGGAGTGGGCGCTCCACGCTACAGACAAAGCAGCGCTGTGTTACTAAAATAACTCGAGAGCCTTAATGAATGTGAGTATTGGCCTGACCCCTCCCCCCGGCCCTTGTGACATACACACCGGGACCGTCTTAATATGTAAAACGGAATAAAATCAGATCTAACTGCCCCGCCCGGGGGTATCCGTGTAAATCTTGTCTGGACATTATAGCTCGGTGCTATTCTTAGAGCTGGGATACGACCTCTGACCTTAAGGCCACACAAATCATTTTGATTTATAGAAATTTGCCACAGAAAAGAAAAGTAACTGACTTGAAAAAGTAATTGGAAAAAAAAATAAAAATAAATATGCCATCCTACAAATGTGCTGTACAGAGGGAGAAACACGGCATTAGAATGAAATATAGGGATGTTAATGGGGTTATTCACCTTTCAGGGCATTTTCTTCATGAAATACATGCAATTGGGGTTAAAAATTTAGCCCCAAAAGTTCTACTTTGGTCTCATCTGTCCAGAGCACATGTTTCACATCCTACTCTAGTAAGTCAAGAGATATGAGCCATTGCTTCATGTGAGACTGTCAGGTGCCCTTTTTGTCTGCCAATTTATGGAATGCCTGCAGTTTACAGATTGCACCATTTAGAGGACAATTATGCAGTCTAATTGAACTAGCAAACAAGTTGGGAGGAGAACAGAGGAAACTGCCTTGTTTATCTTCTCCCCATCCTGTGGGACACAATGCCCTGAAATGGGAACTGAAGTATATAAAAAGTAGCCTGTTCCTGTCACTGGTGTGATTGTACAGGACTTCAGCCTAGGCACCATGGTTCCAGCTGGTGGATAACAGAACTCCTCCACTACCCAGCACTGAGTCCTCAAATTCATTTGGAGAACCCAGGTTGGGACTATCCAGTTACTTGGCCACATACCTCTCTGTGTGGGGTGCTGCTGAGTGGGGTAGTGGCCCTGGATCTTCCGAAGATGCAGAGGTTCTAATCCCTGGGGAGCCAGCAGAAGTGTGAGACTTGCACCATCTTGTGTCCTTGCTTTGAATGTACTACATGCTGCTGTCTGTTGGTAGCCCAGTAATGTCTTACCGGAGTGTGGTACCATCTCCCTGTGTTGTTTGAGTAGTGTTCTGTGCATGGGGAAGGAGTGTGGGGATTCGATGGCATGAGTCACGGCCCATGCGGTCTTTCTAAAGACATCCAGGTTAGTGGACGAGAGCATTCCCTTATCCTCATTTCTTCACACCTGTCATGTGAAAAGTGCTATAAACCTAGAGATATGGGGTAAATCTGCAGGTTAATAGCGTTCTCAACCTGCCAGGCTCCTGCACTGCAAACCCCACTGCCGGGAGGAAATTAACTTTATTCCTCCCAGCAGCATTCAACCTCCAAGTCATAGGGGTGGCATATATATGGCTTCAGTCACTGCTCAATGTATAGTGAGCGGCAACTGTAACCCCACCCCTAGCACTGACTGACAGCCGGCTGTAATGCTGAGTTGGCTGTCAGTCGCAATGTCATGGGGAAGTGCAGTGTAAACTGGAATCCTCCCCACCTTTGGGATAAGTAAGGCATGGTTTTGATGTACCACTGTACTCCCCCATTGCATTGGCCATCTTGGAAGCAGGCGGAATGGAGCACTGATCGGAGTTTGAGAAGGCAGCAGGATGAAAATCTAGGCTGAAGATACATGAAAAATGTAGCGTTGTGACGCCCTGGGCAAGCCAGGGGTCACAGGTCATCACACCACCACACCCTACACCCCAGTTAGGAACACCAAGGCTACCAAAATCCTTGTTGCCTTCCTCCAGGGGCTGATGTTCACACCAGGGGGTGGGCCAGGCGGTTGGCTCCGCCCACCGAGGAGTACACAGCCCTGGAGGCGGGAGAAACCAAGCAGTTAAGCTAGGGGAGTGAAGGAGTAAACAACGAGAGGAGCTAAGTGAAAGTGAAGTAGTAGTGGAGCAAAGAAGAGAAGAGTAAAAGTGACAGTAGAAAGTCCTGAAGTTAGTCCAGCTAAGTGCAGGACAGTGTCAGCAAGGTCAGCAACAGCGGTGATTGTCTGGAGGGGGACTGCTCGGAGGTTGCTGGAAGGACTGCGGACGGGTAGTGGCCCGGCGGTCTGGAGCAGTATACGAAGGACAGTCAGTACCAGGGCAGGGGCCTCTCGGACCCCGGAAAGGCTAGGAGTCGCCATAAATTGCCAAATCCGTCAGTGAAGGGGACGTCTGTCTACAAACAACCAAGTCCCGATTGAAGGCAAAAGTCCAACCATTAAGGAGGAACACCGCCACCGCCAGGGCACCAGTTCCTCGGGGCCAGCATCTGCGGGCAAAGTAGGGCTCCTCCGGCCCATATCTAAGCCGGGGAGCGGGTTACCGGTGGGAACCCATCGCTACCAACATAGAAACAATAGGTGCAGGTCAAAGGGACATCACCGTTACCTACTGGGAGAGCAAGTGCAGCCGTCCGTGGGAACCGTCTTTCCAGCCGCGTGTTTTACCGAGAACTGTGTCACCGTCTCAGGCTGAGTGAGTACCACAGTGCCGCAAGGCACAGCGCTGCCCCCGCGTCCCTGCGCCCACCAGGCCCTGCATCTCCCACCTCCTCACTGGGCCCCGGGATCACCAACCCCTACCCACGGAGGGGCAACGCAACAACTGGCTGCTCCATGTCACCACTCCCGGGATCCCCATATCGAGCAGCGGTGGTGCTAACAAATCACCACAACCGTGGGTGGCGTCATGGACAATAGACTATATCCCAAAACCCAAACCCCTTTCACTCACGGGCGAGGAGCGCAGCTCGAGACCCCTCCGGGATCCGGCCCACCGCTCGAGCCACCACTGAGCAGCAGCAGCCGGACCCGAGTAGTGGGGGTGAGCGAGGTGCCGACACCCTCCTCCCCGCCCGCGACAGCGTCACTTTGCAGCCTGCGGGCAGCTTTGACGTGAACGTTTTCTTTGGAAACCTAAGTTTCTCATGTTTTTGTATCTGAATTCTATTTCAGTATCTTACATAGAATAATCAGCTGATGCTTTTCAGTTTATCAGGTGCAATAGAATGGGAATATCCGTGCTTGATATTACTATAGTGAATTATTAAAAACTACAATGTCAAGGCCAAACACGGCAATACCAGGGAATGCCTTGTATTCTTCATGAAGTCTATAGCAGCAAACGCTTAGTGGCCGCCCACACGAAGGTGATGAATCACCGCAATACACAGACGCATGGACAGGAGCCAACAATGAAGGGGGCGCGTTATTATTCTGGTGAAAGCCTCCAATACCTCTGAATAAGGAAGGACTGATCATTCTTATTTCCGGTCTATTAATGACTATTGAGGTCTCAGTTCATGGACACGGGCAATCCCTAGTGACATCATCGATTCCTCGCGGCTTTGAATTAACTACTCTGGACATTGTTATAAATCTAATCTTATCATAATTACCCTGATATAACTTCCTGTGACAGTCAAAGGTCTAATAAAGAGGTTTCCACTAAACAGGATCAACAACATAGACAATAAACGTATGATTGCTGAAGGTCTGACCCCCACGGACCCCCACCAATCTCAAAAATGGGGTTTCCAAAGTGTCTCAACTGCTCAACCATAACTCCATTCACTTCTATGCCATTCTGTCAGTCCTATACAAGTGAATGGAGTTTTGGTCACACGTGTGTGCTACCGTCCTGTTCACACGAGAATTTAGCTACAAAACACATACAGCTGCACTCTGGAATGCTAACAATGAATAAGGGGACTCTGGTATTCCAGTACTGCTATAGGAATATTTGAAAAAAAGAGATATTTAGCTTATGTATTGGTCAATGTATGTGAGCCCGGTAACCACATCAAGGTATATCTCTATGTACTGCTATAAAGGAGGATGGACACAGCCTGGTTATAGGGTGGAGTGCTCAATCAGAAAGAAATGCACTACAAATATATAAAAAAGACTGACCCGCACATCCAACAGGTGTGAACAGGTGCCAGCTGAAAACACAATATAACTACAAACAGTGTCGGACTGTCTACTGGAGAAACCGCCAGTAATAACAGTCCTGCCTGCGGTTACCTGCTCAGGTGAGAGCTCCGGAGTGCAGCCTGGACTGAACTCAGGGTTTCCAGGACTGAACCGCGAGCGCTGTGTTACGAACCGGCGCCGCCATAGCCGCAAGCCGCCTGCTGCGGTTCCTGTTGCGCCCAGGCGCCGGCTGCCGTTCTTGGCCGTGCCTCGGGTCGTCCAGTTGGCTGCTCCTTCCACCACGTCTAAGTGTGGAGAGGCGGCTAGTGCGCATGCGTGCGCCGATTTACCCCAGCCAGAGTCTAAGCCCGGTGTTTTGCCTAGTGAGCATGCTCAGCCTGATTGTGTCATTTCTGAGACTAAGTCCTCAGTTCAGGCTACTGAGCATGCTCCCACAATTAATCCTAACAGCCTCTTTGCACAGGTACTTGGACCTCGTGCTGTGTCTAAGTTCTGGGATGTGCCTACTGAGCATGCTCAAACTGATAGTCTGCTTTCTGAGCCTGTTGCTCAGGCTACTGAGTATGCTCAGGCACTTAGTGCATCAGAGGCTAGGTCCAGTAAGGACCTCACTGAGCATGTCCGTGAGGTGGCAGGCCCTGATAGGGCAGAAGGTGTCAGGTGTCCTGATGACGTGGCAACTCCGGACTGGCTCGCAGATGCCCACCCCTATGATCTGGCACCTCACCATTGGTCATCAGACGATGACTGGTGAGGTGTTTGGGGCGTGGCTGCCATGAGGTAATCAATGACGTGGCGGTTCCGGATAGGTCGCATGTGACGTCACTGATGACATGGCACTCTGCTATTGGACCTTGGTGGTTCCACCCTGGGTTTGGGGCGGACCCAGGTTATAAAAGGGGCTGGAGACAACATGGAGGTGCGCAGTCTTCATTTAGAGTTCTTGGTGGCATAAGCCTGGTTGGAAGCAGTAGGTAGGGCTAGGCGAACGGTGCCTGTCACGCCAAGATTCGTGGCTCAGCACATGAGGGTCAGGCGCCGTGCTTCCTTGCTACCGTTCCTGTTGTGCTAGAGCAGTCCAGTGGCATTAACTGGACTGCGGCTGCTGCGTCACCTGTTCAGTTGTGCCTCCTACGCACACGGACAGAATATCTGTTGCGTCACCTGTCCGAGAGTGCCCTCTACGCACACGGACAGTATACCTGCTGCGCCACCTGTCCGGTTGTGCCCTCTACGCACATGGACAGCGTATTCCAGAACCCCTGTGAAGTTAACAGGGTGTTCCTGGATTGGGTGTGTGAACCCTATTATCCTCCTCGGCTTCCCAGTCAAATGCTACTGGTGTGACTACCTGGTCTGACGTGTCCTTTACACACGTGGCCAGTCGAGTGGTGGCCAGAAACGCTAATCGGAGAACCGCTCGGCCTGACGTGTCTTACACACGTGGCCGACAGGGCGCTGTCGCAGCGGTCTTCTCGGTCAACGCTAACTGGTTACCATCCAGCCTGACGTGTTGTTACACACGTGGTCGGAGTAGCGTCCGCTCCACTGAAACATTAACTGGGTTGTCGTCTGGTCTGAAGTGTCCCTACACACGTGACCGTTTCCTTGAGTTATCTCAGAGCCATCCAGCTCTATAGTCTCCGCCTAACCCACAGGGTGCCAGCAGCTCCATTACCATCTGGAGCACGGTGGGCCCCGACTGGCGATTGGGATATATACCCATGGTCCTAATCTGCCGGTCCCCCCGTAACAGTAAGACTGCGCCAGGGTCTGGCTGGCATGGCGGAGATGGAGCAGCTACGTCAGTTCATACTGCAGCTTGATGCCAGAGTGAGGTCTCTGGAGAAGTCTGCTCTTGCTGCTGATATGGATGATGTGGTGGCTCAAGCGGCTGCAATGGTGTCCGTCACCAAGCCTACTCCAACCCTCCCTCACCTCTCGCTGCCCAACAAGTTTACGGGGAACAGCAAGGCATGTAGGGGATTTGTGAACCAGTGCTCAGTCCATCTAGAGCTGTTGGCTGCACGGTTTCCTACAGAGAGGTCGAAGGTGGGGTTTATCATCTCCTTGCTCTCTGATAGAGCACTGGAGTGGGCTACACCATTGTGGGAGAGGAATGACCCCATAGTACAGCACTCTAAGGAGTTTTTGGAGTCCTTGCGACAAGTGTTCCTGGGGCCTCAGGTCACTCACGACGCGGCCCTACAGCTACTGACTTTGGAGCAGGGGCGTACCTCCTCAAGTCAATATGCTGTGAGTTTCAGGACACTTGCTGCAGAACTGGGGTGGTCAGAGAGGACTCTCATTCCACTGTTTTGGAGGGGATTAGCCTCGCACGTGAAGGACGTATTAGTGTCGCGTGAGGTACCAACTACCCTTGAGGGCCTCATGACTCTGGCTACCCGCATTGACCTGCGGACCTCCGAACGTCAGGTGGAGCGCAGGTCAGAGGGTCGTTCAGCCACTGTAGTGGTCTCTCCTACTGCACCTCCCTTAGAGGACATCTCTGTCCCTATGGACATCGCTAGGGTTGGTGTTGCTAGGTCTTCGAGTCGCAAGGGCATTTCCTGTTTCGCTTGTGGGCAGTATGGTCATTATGCCAACCGTTGCCCAAAGCGTCAGGGTAAGCGACCACGATTGGTGACCATAGCTGGAGGTAGACTGGACTCTGCGTCATCCATTAGGGTGACGTTTCCCGCGTCCATTTCCTTTAAGGGGTCAACATGGTCCACAAGGGCAAGTGTGGACACAGGTGCTGGGGATAGTTTCATCTCCTCCTCTTTTGCCCGGCGGCATGCCATCCCGCTGGTGCAAATGCCAAGGCCAGTGAGAGTCTGTGTGGTGGATGGGTCCTTGTTGCCCAAGGTAATTCATCAGCGGACAGTGCCCGTTACCCTTGCCATGTCATCTGGGCATAGGGAGACCATTTCATTTCTGGTTCTCCCTAAGGGTGCAGATATTCTGCTGGGTATTCCTTGGTTGAAGCGGCATTCCCCACATATTGACTGGTCGTCTGGGGTGATTACGCGGTGGAGTGAGTCTTGTAGCTCCCACTGCATGTCTTCATCTTCCGCCCGTCGCGCAGTGGTATCTGTGGTGACTATAGACCATTCGAGTGGGAGGGCCGCTAGAGGGGGGGTACTGTTACGAACCGGCGCCGCCATAGCCGCAAGCAGCCTGCTGCGGTTCCTGTTGCACCCAGGCGCCGGCTGCCTTTCTTGGCCGTGCCTCGGGTCATCCAGTTGGCTGCTCCTTCCACCAGGTCTGAGTGTGGAGAGGCGGCTAGTGCGTAAATGTGTAAATGCGTGCGCCGATTTACCCCAGCCAGAGTCTAAGCCCGGTGTTTTGCCTAGTGAGCATGCTCAGCCTGATTGTGTTATTTCTGAGACTAATCCTCAGTTCAGGCTACTGAGCATGCTCCCACAATTAACCCTAACAGCCTCTTTGCACAAGTACTTGGACTTCGTGCTGTGTCTAAGTTCTGGGATGTTCCTACTGAGCATGCTCAAACTGATAGTCTGCTTTCTGAGCCTTTTGCTCAGGCTACTGAGCATGCTCAGGCACTTAGTGCATCAGAGGCTAGGTCCAGTAAGGACCTCACTGAGCATGTCCGTGAGGTGGCAGGCCCTGATAGGGCAGAAGGTGTCAGGTGTCCTGATGACGTGGCAACTCCGGACTGGCTCGCAGATGCCCGCCCCTATGATCTGGCACCTCACCATTGGTCGTCAGACGATGACTGGTGAGGTGTTTGGGGCGTGGCTGCCATGAGGTCATGAATAACGTGGCGGTTCCGGATAGGTCGCATGTGACGTCACTGATGACATGGCACTCTGCTATTGGACCTTGGTGGTTCCACCCTGGGTTTGGGGCGGACCCAGGTTATAAAAGGGGCTGGAGACAACATGGAGGTGCGCAGTCTTCATTTAGAGTTCTTGGTGGCATAAGCCTGGTTGGAAGCAGTAGGTAGGGCTAGGCGAACGGTGCCTGTCACGCCAAGATTCGTGGCTCAGCACATGAGGGTCAGGCGCCGTGCTTCCTTGCTACAGTCCAGTGGCATTAACTGGACTGCGGCTGCTGCGTCACCTGTTCAGTTGTGCTTCCTATGCACACGGACAGCATACCTGTTGCGTCACCTGTCCGAGAGTGCCCTCTACGCACACGGACAGTGTACCTGCTGCGCCACCTGTCCGGTTGTGCCCTCTACGCGCACGGACAGCACACCCCAGAACCCCTGTGAAGTTAACAGGGTGATTCTGGATTGGGTGTGTGAACCCTATTATCCTCCTCGGCTTCCCAGTCAAATGCTACTGGTGTGACTACCTGGTCTGACGTGTCCTTTACACACGTGGCCAGTCGAGTGGTGGCCAGAAACGCTATTCGGAGGACCGCTCAGCCTGACGTGTCTTACACACGTGGCCGACATGGCGCTGTCGCAGCGGTCTTCTCGGTCAACGCTAACTGGTTACCATTCGGCCTGATGTTTTGTTACACACGTGGTCGGAGTAGCGTCTGCTCCACTGAAACGCTAACTGGGTTGTCGTCTGGTCTGAAATGTCCCTACACACGTGACCGTTTCCTTGAGTTATCTCAGAGCCATCCAGCTCTATAGTCTCCGCCTAACCCACAGGCTGCCAGCAGCTCCATTACCATCTGGAGCACGGTGGGCCCCAACTGGCGATTGGGATATATACCCCTGGTCCTAATCTGCCGGTCCCCCCGTAACACGCTGACTGATTCCCCGGCGATTGCGGTTCAGTTCATGTCACAGCTGCGGACAGGCCGGGCTGCACTCCGGAGTTCAATGCATGTAGCTGCAGCCAGGCCTGGTATTAGTGACGGTTTCTCCAGTAGCCAGTCTGACACTGACTACAAAACACATACAGCTGCACTCTAGAATGCTAACAATGAATAAGGGAACTCTGGTATTGCATTACTGCTATAGGAATATTTGAAAAAAGAGATATTTAGCGGCTTCCAATTTCTCATCGTCTCCTTCAATTTATATTGTAGATTGCAAACCCATGGGAACAGTCCTCCGTCCCTGTGTACCAGCCTATCAATGTCATTTTATGTCCACTATCTTTGCTTTATATTACGTGTATGTAAATTACCTTCACATGTACAACATTCTGCAAATATCAGTGCTTTAAAATAAATAAAAATGAATCTTTATTGAAATAAACCTTATAACTTTCATATTAATGTGCGTTAATGAAGCAACCTCTGCCCGTGTAGAAAGTTTGCTTATTTTAGGCAGGAATGTATCTGAAGCATCCAATGCTTTATTAAACATGAGGATGTTATCATTATATAGTCACAAGATTGATAGATCCCAGAGAAGCTGCTTAAAATTCAGAATTATGATGATAAGAACATTTTATGAAGTCCTTGAACATCATTTTTCCTTTAGAAATAGCAACACAAGCAGTTGTGAGAACTCTTTTTTAAAAGTCTCCTTTTTCATCCTGATATTTTACTAATGAATAAACAGTATATCACCAACATATCTGTAGTCCTGTACACAGAATGTAATCCTCATGCCTAATGAAGCGCTTAGCGTGAGATCCTATTTCAGTAGTACAAGCACCCTTCACAAAAACAGGGCTCCTATATGCCCTACATGTTGCCCTCCATATAGTAGACATGTACTGTATTCACTCTATATAGCATCATGTGGTGTAATGAAATGCTGTCACAATACAGGTTAGTGGTCGTAAACCAGAGCAAATGACCTGTCAATCAACCTGAAGAGGGTTTGGGAATACAATGGAGGTTAGGGAGCTATAATTGCAGAGTCACGCCCCAATGCACTTCAGACTGAACCTCAACCTCAAAGCAGGATTTCTCATTGGGGGTCATGAAGGGACTATCTGACTTATTGTTTAATGACTACATACTCAAGAAAGACATCGATATATTGGAGCAAGTCCAGAGAAGAGCAACCAAGATGGTAGAAGGTCTGCAAACCATGTCATATGAAGACCGGCTTAAAGAACTAGAGGGAAGGCTGAGAGGAGACTTAATAGCGGTCTACAAATACCTGAAAGGTCATCAAAATGAAGAGGGAACCACCTTATTCTCATTAGCACAAGGACGTAAAAGAAGCAATGGGAGGAAAGTTAAATGAAGGAGATTCATATTAGACATTAGGAAAAACTTTCTGACAGTGAGAGCAGTCAGGGAGTGGAACAGGCAACCACAGCAGGTAGTGAGGGCAGTCAGAGAGTGGAACAGGTGACCACGGCAGGTAGTGAGGGCAGTCAGAGAATGGAACAGGTGACCACGGGAGGTAGTGAGGGCAGTCAGAGAGTGGAACAGGCAACCACGGGAGGTAGTGACGGCAGTCAGGGAGTGGAACAGGTGACCACGGGAGGTAGTGAGGGCAGTCAGAGAGTGGAACAGGCAACCACGGGAGGTAGTGACGACAGTCAGGGAGTGGAACAGGCAACCACGGGAGGTAGTGAGGGCAGTCAGAGAATGGAACAGGTGACCACGGGAGGTAGTGAGGGCAGTCAGAGAGTGGAACAGGTGACCACGGGAGGTAGTGAGGGCAGTCAGAGAGTGGAACAGGTGACCACGGGAGGTAGTGAGGGCAGTCAGAGAGTGGAACAGGTGACCACGGCAGGTAGTGAGGGCAGTCAGAGAATGGAACAGGTGACCACGGAAGGTAGTGAGGGCAGTCAGGGAGTGGAACAGGCAACCACAGCAGGTAGTGAGGGCAGTCAGAGAATGGAACAGGTGACCACGGAAGGTAGTGAGGGCAGTCAGGGAGTGGAACAGGCAACCACAGCAGGTAGTGAGGGCAGTCAGAGAATGGAACAGGTGACCACGGAAGGTAGTGAGGGCAGTCAGGGAGTGGAACAGGCAACCACAGCAGGTAGTGAGGGCAGTCAGAGAATGGAACAGGTGACCACGGGAGGTAGTGAGGGCAGTCAGAGAGTGGATCAGGTGACCACGGGAGGTAGTGAGGGCAGTCAGAGAGTGGAACAGGTGACCACGGGAGGTAGTGAGGGCAGTCAGAGAATGGAACAGGCAACCACGGCAGGTAGTGAGGGCAGTCAGAAAGTGGAACAGGCAACCACGGCAGGTAGTGAGGGCAGTCAGAGAATGGAACAGGTGACCACGGAAGGTAGTGAGGGCAGTCAGGGAGTGGAACAGGCAACCACAGGAGGTAGTGAGGGCAGTCAGAGAATGGAACAGGTGACCACGGAAGGTAGTGAGGGCAGTCAGGGAGTGGAACAGGCAACCACAGCAGGTAGTGAGGGCAGTCAGAGAATGGAACAGGTGACCACGGGAGGTAGTGAGGGCAGTCAGAGAGTGGAACAGGTGACCACGGGAGGTAGTGAGGGCAGTCAGAGAGTGGAACAGGTGACCACGGGAGGTAGTGAGGGCAGTCAGAGAATGGAACAGGCAACCACGGCAGGTAGTGAGGGCAGTCAGAAAGTGGAACAGGCAACCATGGCAGGTAGTGAGAGCAGTCAGAGAATGGAACAGGTGACCACGGGAGGTAGTAAGAGCAGTCAGAAAGTGGAACAGGCAACCACGGGAGGTAGTGAGGGTAGTCAGAAAGTGGAACAAGTGACCACGGGAGGTAGTGAGGGCAGTCAGAGAGTGGAACAGGTGACCACGGGAGGTAGTGAGAGCAGTCAGAGAGTAGAACAATCTACAGTGGGAGGCAGACAGGGCAGAGAGTGGCACAGGCAACCACGGGAGGTAGTGAGGGCAGTCAGAGAGTGGAACAGGTGACCACGGGAGGTAGTGAGGGCAGTCAGAGAGTGGAACAGGTGACCACGGCAGGTAGTGAGGGCAGTCAGAGAGTGGAACAGGTGACCACGGGAGGTAGTGAGGGCAGTCAGAGAGTGGAACAGGTGACCACGGGAAGTAGTGAGGGCAGTCAGAGAGTGGAACAGGTGACCATGGGAGGTAGTGAGGGCAGTCAGAGAGTGAAATAGGTGACCACGGGAGGTAGTGAGGGCAGTCAAGCAGTGGAACAAGCGACCACAGGGGAGGTAGTAAGAGCAGTCAGAAAGTGGAACAGGTGACCACGGGAGGCAGTGAGGGTAGTCAGAAAGTGGAACAAGTGACCACGGGAGCTAGTGAGAGCAGTCAGAGAGTAGAACAATCTACAGTGGGAGGCAGACAGGGCAGAGAGTGGCACAGGTGACCACGGGAGGTAGTGAGCTCTCCATCAATGAAAATCTTCGAGTAGAAACTGGATAAACATATAGCTGGGATGATTTAGGAAATCCTGCACTCGCAGGGGGTTATACCCGATAGCCCTTGAGGTCCCTTCCAACCATTCTATGATTCTATGATAATGCTTGGGCAGGGAATTTCTGACAGCTTCCATTTAAGAACCAGTAATGCAATGGCGGGAATCCTCATACACAGTCCGGTACCTTACTATAGATGTCACTGTGCCAAGTGATTAGCTGCAGGACCAGGGTTGTAACACAAATGTCTTCATCCTGCAATTCCCAGGCTCAGAGAGAATTCTAATCTTGATCGTTTAACCATCTAAGTGATGAGACGGATAGAGGGAAAGAGCTTCATCTATCTGCCTACCATTGATAGTTTGTTATGGCAGGAGCAGGGCCAAATAGGATGCCTATCTCTGTTAAAGGGAAGCTGTCACCAGATTTGGTCCCTATAAGCTGCGGCCACCACCAGTGAGCTCTTATATACAGCATTCCAGAATACTGTATATAAGAGCCCTGGACGATGTACATAACATGAAAAACAGCTTTTATTATACTCACCTGCAGGGTGCTCGAGTCCAATGGGCGTCACTGGTCTCGGTCCGGTGCCTCTTCTCTTCCTTCCATCGCCGTCCTCCTTCATTGCTTCATGTGGATGACAACTCCTATATCATCCACATAGAGGCCTCCATCGCGCTCCTGTGCATGTGCATGTGTCTCTGCCCTGCAGAGGGCAGAGCAAAGCATTGTTGTGCGCGTGAGCGAATGGTCTTTGACCTTTCCTCGCACCTGCACATTATGGAGGAGGAGAACGCGTGCGCAAGAGCGCGATGGAGGACTCAGTGTGGATGATGTAGGACGTGTTATCCACATGTTCTGGGAAGGAGAACGGTGATGGAAAGAAGGATGGAAGGAAGAGATGAGGCGCTGGGCATAGACCAGTGGCACCCAGTGGACCCAACCGCCCTGCAGGTGAGTATAATAAAAGCTGTTTTTTATGTTATACAGATCATCTTGGGCTCTAATAGACAGTATTCTAGAACAACAAAAGGAAAAGTAGGCTCATCACTCATTGGATGGATCCAGAGACCGGGACAGACGGCTGGCAACCACCGATACAAATCCAAGAAAAAGAAGAAGAGAAAATCCCATGGTCCATTCTTCTGTAAAACATCTAAATTTATTTTGGAGCAAGGAGCCCGGAACATGTCAATATTAAAGAGGTTTTTAAAATGCTTCAATAGTGGATGTTTTACAGAAGAACGGGCCTCAGGATTTTTTTCTTCTCTTCTTTTTCTAGTATTCTAGAATACTGTATATAAGGGTTACAGGTGGTGGGCTCAATTTATAGGGGTTAAATGTGGTGACACGTTCCCTTAAAGCCCCCATGCACCTTAGACTAAGGCTGAACCCACCAACATTTATGGGTTTGGATTACACTGTAATGAATCGATCCAGCATGTCTGATTTGGACTGCCGATTGCTTTGTTCTCCTGGAGATAAGTCGCTGGCAGACATTTCTGTCGGCAGCTTTCTCATAGAGAACACAGGAGCTGTTGTGCATGGGAGAGGCGGCCAAGTTGGCCATCAGCTAAACAATTGGCCGAAACCTCGTTCAGCGGACAACCCATCTATTGTGTATGGCGGGCTTACTCTGCCAGGCACAATACCAATGCACCACAATTCAGAAGGATTACAGTGTGTCATGTTAGCGATCAAGCGGATTAAATTTAAAGCTCCTCAGAAGGACTAAAATAAAAAGTAACAAAAGAATTAAAAAATGTTAAACTTGAAAAAAAAAGGAACAAAAAATGTTCCCTTTCGCTGGTTGCTATTGTGACAAACATCTACAGTAACTTTCAATCACTTTGTTATTGCAATCGCTATTCCTTTGGCCAAAACGCGCTTCCACATCTGTTATTTCCATTCATCCCGTAAGAGCTGCAATAGACAAGACGCCAAGCTGTTCCCTGACCTTGAAATTCTATTCATTGGAAAAGTGAAACCCCCCGGAATTGACATTGGCTTATTATGAAGAAGGTTTGTAAAATGAAGTACACCACAATGCGGAGGTGGTGAAAGAAAAGGACATGGAATCACAAGGTGTTTTTTCTCTCGGCCTCCTACACATGTGCCAGCTTGAAAAGTCACACACACGTTAATCTATCGCGATCTAACCCGCACTTGTCAGTCTTTGATACTTAGAATAATAGAAGCTCTAATATTAGATTTCATTCTCACTTGCCTGGAACTTGTTAAACTAAAGATCCTCACAATCTCCAGCTGGGACGCATTTTCTCAAGAGGCGCTTGACTTTCTGACAGGCGTTTTAAAGGTCGATTACAAAAAGTATTGATTTTGACAATGGAAGCCCTGTCCTACAAGTAGCGAAGTGGTTGTCCAGAGACAATATATTGATGACGTCTCCTTGGGATAGATCCTCGATATCAGATCGGTGGGGATCAATTCAACGTGCAGCCGCTGCAGGATGATGCAGAACAGCTTCTCCTGTTTTCTGTGGGGGCGCAAGGTGTAAGCCAGGGTCCATTGAGCTTAAAGGGACCAGGACTGAATAAATACAATACTGTGCAGACGTTTTAGACAAGTGTGAAAAAAATACTGCAAAGTAAGAATGTTTTTAAAAAACAGAAGTGTTAATTAAAGAAATTCATAGTGAATGAACAAAAGAGAAATCTAAATCAAAACAAAATTTGGGGTGACCGCCCTTTTACCTTCAAAACAGTATCAAAATTCGTATAGGTACATGTCACAGGTGACAGACAGTCATGTGGTTTCTGGCCATAGAAGGTCCCAGCGTCTGGCTGCACAGAATGCTCCTGACCTTCCATTGTTCCTGCTGTTAGTATTCATTGGTATAAGAGCTTTCCTGCTGGATTCATCTCTCCCCCTTTTGGACCCAGCAGGGGCTCGCCTTCCACCCAGCTGCTGATTATCAGCATTCTCTTGGTGCTTAAATACTCCTTCCTTGGACTGGTGCTGGTGATATTTTCAGTTCATTCAAGCTCTGGTTGAAAACTTTGCTGAACTTCTACCTAAGTCATCTGTGGATAAGTAGTTCATGCTTTTTCCCTGTGTGTCCTCCTTGTGTCTTCTATAGTTGTTTAGTGGTGTCGATGAAGAGCTCATCCCACCCGTTCCCTATTTACGGCCCAGCACTAGGGATACCTAGGGTCAGGTATCTGGATCGCCGCATATGTGCGGAACCTATCTAGGGTGATGAGGTACCCCAGGGACCAGCGGTAGGTTTGGGATCACCATCTTTCCTTTCCCTAGACACAGGGTTTCCCTTCCCTTTCGCCGTTCTTTTGGTACTTCCCCGTACCTAGTGTGATAGTTCACTTGTTACTTGCACAGAGTTTTTGAAGAAGCTTGGCATAGAGGTTTTTCCAAACATCTTGGAGAACCAACCACAGTTCTTCTATGTATGAGGCTTGTGCAAATCCTTCTGTCTCTCCATGTAACTCCAGACTGACTCAATGATAAAATCGGGTCTTTGTGGATCCATATCATCACTTACAGGTCTCTTTGCTCTTTTTTTCACTGATGAAAGGTCTAATTGACATTGGCTGCAGGGTTGTTATTTGGCTGCAGAATATATTTTGAGCCAATCAGATGTCTCCCTGGTGGCATTTTCACAATGTATAAGTGCCTGTATTTCACAGTAGAGAGGACGCCAAGAAATGGACAACATTGAGGACGTAGACACAGAGGTCAGCCAAGAAAACCGTGCAGCAGGTGAAAGACACATCAGGATTACGTCTCTCCAAAATCAGAAGACGTCCAACAGCACTGTCATCTCAGAACTGACAGCAAATAGTATGGTTTGGAGAAGCCGTCTCAGAAAAGGGCTTCATGTAAAAATTGTAGTCAAAAGCCAAAACCTTCATGGAAACAAGGCCGAGTGACTTGGCTATGTATGAACATTTAGGAACTGGAGTGCAGAATAATGGCAGCAGTAACTGAAATGATGAATCAAAAAAATGTGAAAAATTTGCCAAAACCAGAAAGCAAATGGCTGGAGAGCAGCACAAGAATGAATGTCTACAGGCAGCAGTTATGCATGGTGGAGGTTCCCTTTAAGCTTGGGGCTGCAGATTAGCAAATGGAGTTGGGGATTAGGTCAGGATTAAAGATGTTGGCCACTTTATCATTTATGTCCTATCCTTAGGATTGGTCATCAATGTCTGATCGGTTGGGGACAAAACCCTGCACCCATGTCGATCAGCTGTTCTCGGTACTGGTGGCAGGAGGCAGCCAGAAATGCTCAGTTCCGGAGCTGCCCCATCTTCTTCAGTGGCCGTGGTGGGGTACAGCACATCTACCTCCTATTGATTTGAATGAGAGGCAGATGTGCAGTACCTGGCCGCTAACATTAGATGAGCAGCTCCAGAACTGAGCATTTCTGTCTGCCTGTTACCGCTGCCGGGTCCAAGAACAGCTGATCGGTGGGGGTGCGGGGTGTCAGACCCCAGCCGATCAGACATGGATGACCTATCCTAAACCATCAATGTAAAAGTAGCGGACAACCCCTTTGATGTTTCCGCGAGACTGAGAAATACAGGCACCCAACACTCCACTTCTCCCTAACATGAAAACACATGTGAGCAGCCACCAAACACGGTTCAGCATTTCTGTGACCAAATAGTTGAGGGTCACCATGATGTCCATTGAGGGCCACATGTGGTCCCAGGTCTCAAAGTTTTAGACCCCTGCTTTAGAGGTTTTATGCAGTTTTCCTGCAATGTATTGTTAGTAGGACCGTGTACAAGCAGGAGGGGTCCTCTATGTAACTTCCGATCATAGTCAATGCCAGTCGTACCTCTCATAAACACATTGCTGTATCTGTTAGCAGCCATTGGCTTCCCTTACGCCATCTGGACGGCAGTGTATACTCTTGTTACCCTTGGATACCACACAGAAGCCCCTGCTGACATAAGTGTATCCACAACACAGCTCAGTTAATGTCTTGGGTCATCACAGCAAAGTTTGGAACCTTCGTAGTCGATATGTCATTTGTCACTGTGTTTATACTCTCTTACTGGCACATTCATTTGGCGCTTTGCACTTAGTACATTTCTTTTCTATTATTCTTTTAGCCCAGGCTAAATGTCAGCATCTGCGTTTATGGTTTTTGTTTTTTTTTCTTATGTTGCACACTTTATATTTCATAGGGTACAAACAAAATGTGACTTTACAGAAGACCAGACCATGGACGGTCACGTGTGTCGTGAAGCCCCTTCTCTCTGTTCCGTTTATTATGGCGTCCGCACAGGTTCTGATTTTTCAGTTTATTAGAACAGAAGAAAATGTTCCACATTCTACTCTTATTCTTCCATCTAAAAGCGGACACAAATGTAAAGAAAATGGACCCCATAATGATCTCTGGGGACCCTGTGCTTCCCTTTGTACCAGTTAGCCAATGTACTCATCTTGGGCAAGAATTCTATTTCTCTGTTCATAAAATGGAACAGAGATATGTAAATTATATATTGTGTAAGCGGGATAATGTCCGCAGTGGGGACCACACTAATCTGTGCCAGGAGCATTGGGGACCACAAGGATCTGTGCCAGGAGCATTGGGGACCACACTAATCTGTGCCAGGAGCATTGGGGACCACAAGGATCTGTGCCAGGACAATGGGGACCACAAGGATCTGTGCCAGGACAATGGGGACCACAAGGATCTGTGCCAGGACAATGGGGACCACAAGAATCTGTGCCAGTAGCAATGAGGACACCAAGGATCTGTGCCAGGAGCATTGGGGAACACAAGGATCTGTGCCTGGAGCAATGAGGACACCAAGGATCTGTGCCAGGAGCATTGGGGAACACAAGGATCTGTGCCTGGAGCAATGAGGACCACAAGGATCTGTGCCAGAAACAATGGGGAACACAAGGATCTGTGCCAGGAGCAATGAGGACCACAAGGATCTGTGCCAGGAGCAATGAGGACCACAAGGATCTGTGCCAGGAGCAATGAGGACCACAAGGATCTGTGCCAGGAGCAATGAGGACCACAAGGATCTGTACCAGGAGCAATGAGGACCACAAGGATCTGTGCCAGGAGCATTGGGGAACACAAGGATCTGTGCCTAGAGCAATGAGGACCACAAGGATCTGTGCCAGGACAATGGGGACCACAAGGGTCTGTGCCAAGAGCATTGGGGACCACAAGGATCTGTACAGGAGCATTGGAGACCCCAAGGATCTGTGCCAGGAGCATTGGGGACCACAATGATTTGTACCAGGAGCATTAGGGGCCACAAGGATCTGTACCAGGAACATTGGGGACCACAAGGATCTGTACCAGGAGCATTAGGGACCACAAGGATTCTTTTTAATCTCTTTCTTAATGACCTTGTGGTTGTGAACGAGAGTAAAAGGTCAGTCTTTGCCGATGATTCAAAACTATGTGGGATAATTAAAACTGAGCTTGACAGTATAATATTACAAAATGATCTGAATAAGATGTCTGCATGGGCAAAAACATGGCAGATAAGGTTTGAAGGGATCGTCCACTACTTGGACTTGGACTTTGCTCCAGTTACAGTTGTCACTCACTCTTCTGGTGTTCACATGAGGATGTTACGTTGTGACATCACGTGAGCTCTACGAACCATCACCACCAACGTCACTGTCCCCACCTTCCGACGTATAAGTAATAAACAAGAAGTGAGCAGCCGGCCGCAGCTCTCACTTCCTCTTGATTGCTTATTCGTATCTATACAGCTTTTTCTTCAACTCTACCCACAAGTTCTCCTTTAGATCAAGGTCTGGGGACTGTGGGGACAATCCAGCACCTCTACTTCATTGTCATTGTACTATTTCTTCGCCAATCTCGATGTAGGATTCGGGTTGTTGTCCTGCTGGGACACTATATCATTCTTAACAAACCCATATTACTCAAGTGTACGAAGTAACTTATCTTGTAGAAATACTCACATATTGCTCAGCATTGAGACCATCCATCCTGGTCAAGTATCCCATGCTTTTGGCTGTGAAACAACACCATATCATCAGGCTTCCTCCACTAAAATTGACAGTTCCTTCAATTTCTTGATCCTTTAGCCCCTTTTCCCTTGTTTCTTCCAGACCCATTTGCATCCATCATAGCCTAGTCTATTGACTTTCATCTTATCTCTATCAAATCACCCAATCTTCCACTGTCCACTATTTGTATTTCTTTGAAAACTTGAGCCAACGCTTCATATTATGATATTGAAGTAGAGGCTTCTTCACCTTTTTTCGGGCCACTATTCTAGACTTGTGCTGCACAATATTTGCATGGACGTCTGTGATCTCACTATTATGAAGCACACGAGCCACCCCCACTGCCGGGTTTGTCGTGCCAGGACTGATAGACCTTGTGATGAGCCGACTTCTTGACTCCAATATTTTGCCTGGACATCACCTCTTGGCTTTTGAATGGATGGACAGACTTCATTTCATATTTTTCCAACTGTCTTGACACTCACATGATGCAATTTGGCAATTTTCTTGTTCGAGAGATCTCCATTGGTGAGCTGGATGATGCTGTGCTCTTTTCTTGGAAAATCTTCTTCATGGTTGCTCCTCACTTTGAACCAGTGACCTTTCACTTTGGAATCAACCTAATAACACAGGTAAAATATATCTTTGTACCGTGTTAGCCAGTAGAGATAAAAAATTGTTTAAAAGAACTGAAGTCCTCAGTGGTTGATACCTTTTAATGGCTGACTGAAAAGATGGTAATAATAGCAAGCTTTCGAGACTACTCAGGTGTCTTCATCAGGCATACCATGCCTGATGAAGAAGACCTGAGTAGTCTCGAAAGCTTGCTATTATTACCATCTTTTCAGTTAACCTAATAACACACTGAGCTATTAGGGAATGTGAGAACAGGTTTTAATTTCAGGACAAAGACAGTGACATGTCAAGAATCTAATAACTAATCAGATGCTAAATAGTTGCAAGTCAAATTTATGTATGAGCTAGCCAAGATGATTGCCCTTAAAATAAAGATTGTCTCAAGCTCATAGATTTAGTGGATGGTGAGATATGGAACAGGAGAAGGACTTGGGTATTCTGGTTACAAGTAAGCTGAGCAGCAGCACTCAATGTCAGGCAGCAGCTGCAAAAGCAAACAAGATTTTAGGAAATATAAGAGAGTTAAGATCCAGTGATCCCCACATATTGTTGCCCCACGATGAATCACTTGTAAGGCCATATCTGGAATTGCGATCGAGTTTTGAGCTCCACATTTTAAAAACAATATTGGGAAATTAGAGTCAGTTTAAAGGTGGCAACTAGCTTATTACAATGGATGGAAGATCTCCCCTCCTATGATGAGAGGTTACAAAAGTTGGGCTTATTTAGCTTAGAAAAAAAGTAATCTCAGAGGAGATCTCATCACATGTGTGGTCAATAGAAAGGACTGACTGGCACATGACTTATTCCTTCCCAACGGTAGACACTGTATCACCATTTATAACATGTCTGGATGGTTTTTTCACAACAAATGGATTTTGGGTGGATTTATAATCTAGAGAGAGTGTATACCTGAGGGAGAAAGGTTGGACTTGATGGACATGTGCAACGATACATCTAACATCAAAACCGACATGTGAGCACAGGGTGACTAATAATAAACAAGAGGCTTGTAAGAGCGTACGACTTATTAGGAAATAGGGGCGTCACAAAAGGAGATTCCTTAATTATTTTATTTGATAACTTGATTTTTCTTTTTTAAATGAGGGGATTATGATTTAGCATTTTTACTGCCTAGAAAGTGAAATAAGACCTTTGCATCTATTACATATAATGACTGATGATATCTGAGTAATCTTGATTAGTGTTGGGCGCACTCGCAGATAACTTAGGGGTACTTTACACAATGCGACATCGCTAGCATCGGCTAGCGATGTCCAGCGCGATAGCACCCGCCCCCGTCGCATATGCGATATCTTGTGATTACTGCCATAGCGAACATTATCGCTACGGCAGCGTCACACGCACATACCTGGTCAGCGATGTTGCGGTGACCACCAAACAATCACTCCTTCAAGGGGGAGGTGCGTTCGTCGTCACCGCGACGTCACTAAGCGGCCGGCCAATAGAAGTGGAGGGGCGGAGATGAGCGGGACGTAACATCCCGTCCACCTTCCGCATTGACGGTGGACGCAGGTGAGGAGATGTTTGTCATTCCAGCGGCTTCACACACAGCGATGTGCGGAGCTGCAGGAACGACAAACAACATCGTACCTGCAGCTGGAGCGACATTATGGAAATGAATGACGTGACACAGATCAGCGATTTTTGACTGTTTTGCGCTCGTTCATCGTCGCTCCTAGGATTTACACATTGCAATGTCGCTACCGGCGCCGGATGTGCGTCACAACCACCTGACCCCGACGATATTTCGGTAGCGATGTCGCACCGTGTAAAGTACCCCTAAGACTGGGGGGTCTAGCCGGGTAAAAAAAACAACAAAAAAAATCTGGTTCCAGCCCAGGATTGGTCCTTGGATATCTGGTTTAATGCTGGTCCTCATATAAGTCTATGGTGACTATAATCCAGCAATTAAAAATGATGGTAGAAGGGATGCAGTGTTTCTCAACTTCAGTCCTCAAGAACCACCAACAGATCATGTTTTTAGGTTTTCCTCAATATTAGACAGGGAATAATTCCATCACCTATGCAGCATTAAGGAAATCCTAGAAACCTGATTGAGGAAAACCTGAAAACATGATCTGTTGGTGGGTCT
Organism: Anomaloglossus baeobatrachus; assembly: GCF_048569485.1. NCBI lineage: Eukaryota > Metazoa > Chordata > Amphibia > Anura > Aromobatidae > Anomaloglossus > Anomaloglossus baeobatrachus. The sequence continues at coordinate 259,461,321 of NC_134360.1, forward strand.
TGAGGACTGGAGTTGAGAAACCCTGGGATAGAGGGATAGGGAGCAAGTGGGCTGTACTTACCGAGGCTGCAGCGAGGCTGTACACAGCTTGCAGGCCATTCAGTTGTCGCGGGCGGGGAGGAGGGTGTCGGCACACCGCGCTCACCCCCTCTGCTCGGGTCCGGCAGCTGCTCAGTGGTGGCTCGAGCTGTGGGCCGGATCCCAGGGTTTCTCGAGCGACACTCCTCGCCCGTGAGTGAAAGGGGATTTGTGGTTGGGTGTGGGGGATTGTTATAGTTCGTGACGCCACCCACGGTTGTGGTGATTTCACCACCGCTGCTCAATTCGGGGGTCCCGGGGATGGTGATGCGGAGCAGCCAGGTGTTGTGTTGCCCCTCCGTGGGTAGGGGTTGGTGATCCCGGGGCCCGGTGGTGGAGAAGGAGGTGCGGGGCCTGGTGGGCACAGGGACGCGGGGGCAGCGCTGTGCCTTGCGGCACTGTGGTACTCACTCAGCCTGAGACTTGGACACAGTTTGTACGGTAAACCAAACGGCTGGTAGGACGGTCCCACAGACGGCTGCACCTGCACTCCCGGTAGTTGACGGTGATGTCCCTCTTCCTTGCACCTATGTTTGACTGATGGTAGCGGTGGATTCCCTCCGGTTACCCGCTCCCCGACTACAATCTGGGCCGGACGAGCTCTACACTTTGCCCGCAGGCGCTGGCCCTGAGAAACTGGTGCCGTGGCGGTGGCGGTGTCTCTCTGCTTCAGGTTGGGCTGTTGCCTTCAATCGGGACTTGGTTGTTGGGGGATCTACGTCCCCTTCACTGACGGATTCGGCAAATTTGGCGACTCCTAGCCTTGCCAGGGTCCGAGAGGCCCCTGCCCTGGTGCTGACTGTCCTTCGGAACACTGCTCCAGACCACCGGGCACACAGCCAACGGGGTCCTTCCAGGAACTTCCAAACGGTCCCCCTCCAGACAGTCACCACCGTCGCTGACCTTGCTGTTCTGGCCCTACACGAAGCTGGACCCTTCAGGCTTTGCACACTCTCTGCTCTGTCACCACTTCTTGCTCTCCTCCTTTACCACTTTTCCTTCCTTCACTTTCACTTCTCTGTTGTTTACTCAAGCTCGTCCCTCACTGGACTCCTGTTCACTCTTGCCCTCCCCGGGCTACTCTGCTGTTTACTCAAGCTCGTCCCTGAGCTGACTTCACTCTTGCCCTGCCTGGGCTAATCTGCCTGGTACTTCCTGCCTCCAGAGCTGTGATCTCCTTGGTGGGCGGAGCCAACCGCATGGCCCACCCCCTGGTGTGAATCATCAGCCTCTGGAGGAAGGCAACAAGGATTTCTGGTTAGCTGTGATGTGCCTACCTGGAGTGTGGGGTGTGGTGGTGTTGTGACCTGTGACCCCTGGCTTGCCCAGGGCGACACATTCCCCCTTAGCAAAATGCAGACCGTCCGCGGGCTGCCATCCTACACCGGTTTTATTTTTCTGAAAAAGGGGTAACAAGGTTAAGCAAACATGAATAACATTTTTAATAACTTCTTTCCAAGACGGGAGGCACATTTACTTTTAACGTTGCAACGGTTTACGGTTACGGTTTCCGCTCTCTCCCACCCAAGTAACCTGGCCCTGATGCTGCCCCTAAAACCCAGGCAGCACCCCTTGACCCACAGTCCAGCACACGGTACCCGAGCGGGATCTGTCCTTCCCTCCAGAGGGTAGCCACCGGTTCCTTTGGTGGCTGGGCCCCGGCCTGCTCTGCTCAGGGCCCTCCCTCCAACCTGCCTCTCCGGAGGCGGCATTGTGGAAACGGTAACGGTAACCAACATATTTACAAGCCACTAACGTCTGTGGTTGCCCTGCAAGTTCACGGGCTTGTCCATGGATAGTTCCCATGCATTTTTAAACGGTCCCTACGGGGACAACGGTGCCGGCTCCAGCCGGTTGCAAATCACACGGTGAATCAGGTGAAACTTCGGTCATCATCTTTTCATATCATTTTTCAAAACTTTTAAACAAACAACAAAGTGGTGGTCCCAACGGGGACGGTGCAGCGGCACTCCGCTGCCTTTTGCGGCTCAGCAGTCCATTCTCACTCGTGGGGCTCTAGTGCCACCTTCACATGGTGCACCGCTCTGGACCCCAATGGTAGCTCGCTGCAGGCGATCTTCTTCCATATACATGCGGGCATGCACATCCGCTCTACACCCCTCTCGGGCATCGATCTCCCTGCGCAGCTGCTGTTGCCGCCGCTCCCAGCCGGGAGTACTTTCTGTTTGCTCCGGTTCAGCGTGTGCAGGGGACGGACCCAGCCAGAGTCCCTCCGTGTCGGCTACGACCGGCACCTTCAATAATGAGGGACCCCGCTGTGACATGGCCTCCTCTGCCTCCTGGCAGCTGCATCCCCGCCGTGCCTCCGGTGCATCTTTGCTGACGGGCTCAGCCTTTGGCTTCTTCCATAGAAGCGGTTCAGGGTGGTCATGAGCTTCTGCTGCAGGTCGGTCCGCCGGGGCGGATTGGCAGGGTACCGCTACCGGTGGTGGTGGTAGCGGGCCTAGTGGCGGGGTAGCAGCAGCTAACGCGGGTAGCGGGAGAGGCAGCAGGGTGAACGGGTGTAGGCCGGGCCCCTCAGCCGCAGCGGCCGATCCCTCGGGAATACAGGGACGTGGGTCTCTTACCCGTTCCTCCAAATCTTCCTCCACCTCGCATCTCCGCATAGCAGCCACCGCTTCCACCATGTCGGCCTCCCACTCCTCCAGGAGGAGCTGCATGCGGACCTGCAGACGGCTGCTTAGCTGGGCGGTCCGGACTTCCACCCACGCCGCCATGCCGGGCGCGGGGACCACGGTGTTGTTGGTCGGACTCAGCATCTTTAGCAGCGGCCTCTTCCAGGAACCAATAAATGGCCGCAGGGTCCTGGCGTCCCTGCTTCCACAGCCGCAGCTACATGCGGCCAGCCGCCATCGCGTCCCCCTTAGCTCTTTCCGGCCCCTCCTCTCTCGGGGCGGGGTTTTGGCCTTCGCGCCTCTACTGCTCGAGAAGACGCTCGAGCGGGAACTTTTCGCGCCAAAGATGGCGACTTCTGCAATTTTTCTGCCGGATACCTCCGGCGGTAACAAGGCGCACCTCTACCGGACGGCAGAGCGGTAAGATCCTGTTCGTGACGCCAAGTTGTCGCGGGCGGGGAGGAGGGTGTCGGCACACCGCGCTCACCCCCTCTGCTCGGGTCCGGCAGCTGCTCAGTGGTGGCTCGAGCTGTGGGCCGGATCCCAGGGTTTCTCGAGCGACACTCCTCGCCCGTGAGTGAAAGGGGATTTGTGGTTGGGTGTGGGGGATTGTTATAGTTCGTGACGCCACCCACGGTTGTGGTGATTTCACCACCGCTGCTCAATTCGGGGGTCCCGGGGATGGTGATGCGGAGCAGCCAGGTGTTGTGTTGCCCCTCCGTGGGTAGGGGTTGGTGATCCCGGGGCCCGGTGGTGGAGAAGGAGGTGCGGGGCCTGGTGGGCGCAGGGACGCGGGGGCAGCGCTGTGCCTTGCGGCACTGTGGTACTCACTCAGCCTGAGACTTGGACACAGTTTGTACGGTAAACCAAACGGCTGGTAGGACAGTCCCACAGACGGCTGCACCTGCACTCCCGGTAGTTGACGGTGATGTCCCTCTTCCTTGCACCTATGTTTGACTGATGGTAGCGGTGGATTCCCTCCGGTTACCCGCTCCCCGACTACAATCTGGGTCGGAGGAGCTCTACACTTTGCCCGCAGGCGCTGGCCCTGAGAAACTGGTGCCGTGGTGGTGGCGGTGTCTCTCTGCTTCAGGTTGGGCTGTTGCCTTCAATCGGGACTTGGTTGTTGGGGGATCTACGTCCCCTTCACTGACGGATTCGGCAAATTTGGCGACTCCTAGCCTTGCCAGGGTCCGAGAGGCCCCTGCCCTGGTGCTGACTGTTTTTCGGAACACTGCTCCAGACCACCGGGCACACAGCCAACGGGGTCCTTCCAGGAACTTCCAAACGGTCCCCCTCCAGACAGTCACCGCCGTCGCTGACCTTGCTGTTCTGGCCCTACACGAAGCTGGACCCTTCAGGCTTTGCACACTCTCTGCTCTGTCACCACTTCTTGCTCTCCTCCTTTACCACTTTTCCTTCCTTCACTTTCACTTCTCTGTTGTTTACTCAAGCTCGTCCCTCACTGGACTCCTGTTCACTCTTGCCCTCCCCGGGCTACTCTGCTGTTTACTCAAGCTCGTCCCTGAGCTGACTTCACTCTTGCCCTGCCTGGGCTAATCTGCCTGGTACTTCCTGCCTCCAGAGCTGTGATCTCCTTGGTGGGCGGAGCCAACCGCCTGGCCCACCCCCTGGTGTGAATCATCAGCCTCTGGAGGAAGGCAACAAGGATTTCTGGTTAGCTGTGATGTGCCTACCTGGAGTGTGGGGTGTGGTGGTGTTGTGACCTGTGACCCCTGGCTTGCCCAGGGCGACACACATTCACTTCTGGGACCGCTCATTACCTTCATTGAATAGGAAGGTAAATGAGTGGCACCGGAAGTGAAAGAGCAGCCAGGAAGCAATTACAGCCGCTCCAGAGCCTCGGTAAGTATGAAGCTCCTGCTTTATCACTTTTTTATTTAGCTTTCCTTATTTTTTGTATTACCCGAGTGACGGATCCGTATGAATACCCAGAATTCCCTGAGAATTCTGGGCCAGGTACTTGGGTACCTTTGAACCCTGGCGGGTCCAGACTTTTACAGTCCGTGTGCACCCATCAATAATCTTGACTCAAAAAGGCCATGGCTTCTTCCAAGAACTATTGCCAAAAGGCACCTGTAGTAGTCTAAGGGGCCCTTTGCACACTACGACATTGCAGGTGCGAAAGTGACGTACTTCCGGCGTCGCTCTCGACATCATAGTGTGTAAATCGTTTTAACTACGATTACCGAGCGCAAAAGCGTTGGTATCGTATGATCGGTGTAGTGTCGGTCATTTTCATTATTTTGGCTGCAGCGATGGTACGATGTAGTTCCTCATTCCTGCGGCAGCACACATCGCTGTGTATGAAGTCTCAGGAGCGAGGAACATCTCCTACCTGCGTCACGTCTGCAATGCAGAAGGAAGGAGGTGGGTGGGATGTTTACGTCCCGCTCATCTCCGCCCCTCCGCTTCTATTGGCCGGCTGCCGTGTGACGTCGCTGTGACGCCACACAACCCGCCCCCTTAGGAAGGAGGCGGGTCGCCGGCCAGAGCGACGTCGCAGGACAGGTGAGTGCATGTGAAGCTGCCGTAGCGATAATGTTCGCTACGCCAGCTATCACCATGATATCGCAGCTGCGACGGGGACGGGGACTATCGCGCTCGGCATCGCAGCATCGGCTTGCGATGTCGTAGTGTGCAAAGGCCCCCTAAGGGTTGGTTCCCATTGTGCCCAGTGAAAGCCCAACAGTGAGGGTAGAATAACACCGTGGCGGTGAAGTATTACCTGTAATGTGCTCCTATTCTCCCCAGTTCATGATATGGACTCCGGTATCATGTGCCGGATACACCCAATTACACCTAAACAGAATGTAGTGGACAAACTTTGGCTGTCCTCTAATTTTTTAATCCTTTTTAGGCCCCTGGGGGGGGGTGTTGTAGACTTTTTAGACATTTGTCATTGTAGTATCCAGCAAGCCAACTATATGGCAATACCCATAATTTCAGCTTCATACTGTCCCCCATAGTCAGTTTGGGGGTGTTATTGCTTCATATTATCACGGTATACCTATTTTTTATGTCTATCTCTAATAGTACCGGCTAAAATATTACATTTCTGGTCCAATATCTGTCTTTCAGATTTGCAGGGACTTATAAATCTCATCATTATTTACTTTTATTTACTTGAAAATTATTTTTGGAAAAGTAAAAGTGAAGCTAAAATGTCATTGTGCTAAATGTATAATTGTCTCATCGAGTGATTAATGTCCACAGATTATGGCATTGTTTAATACTTCTCCATATAAGCAGAGTTTAAGCACGAGCTTAGGTAAATCGGCCTCATCTGATCCCTCATAGACAACGTCAACCCCGGTATGATTTATCTAATGGACTTGGATGATCACCAGGATGTTTCCGAACTTGTCTGCCAGCTCTGAAAAAACAGGTCAATGTCAGTTATTGGCAGCGATGTCGTAAATTAATCCGCTATTGAAATCCTGGCATAAAGTCCTGGCACCAACATTGATTGAAAAGGTGGACGATATCCGCAATAATAAAAATGAAAGGTAACGTTATCCTGTTGAGGACACGGAAAACAGCAGTCTGGTCACATGTGGCATTTGTCCAAAGGCAACACAGGTAATGTTAAAGGGATTTTTTGGCACTTTAAGAGTAAGAGCCCACGATCAGGACTCACTGAGTCCTGGACATGGTGGGTCCTGACCTGCGGGGACGCGAGTCTCAGCAGAACGCAGGAGACTGCAGCTGCTCCTGACCATGATCAGGGTTCGGGGCGCTGAGGTCTCTCACTTGTGTTGTCCCTACAGAGAACGCTTGTGACTCCACAGCAAAGAATTGACATGCTGTGGCACGGGAAGCCGCACCGCAGGTCAGTTTTTGCTGTGGGCCGTAGATACACAGTGGGCATGGGATTTCTAGAAATCTCATCCACAGTGCTTGTACTGTGCAACACAGCGTTTTAGACACAGCTGAAGAATGCTGGGTCCAAAACGCTGTGAACACGGATTGTGGGAACGCAGCCTAACATTGACGATCAATTCTTAGAATACATGATCAATACCAGATCAGTGGGAATGCTTTTAGTAAAAAAATAATTTGCTTTTTGACACCATATTCTGAGTCTTAACTTTTCAATCAATTGAGCAGTGTGAGAACTTGCTTTTGTCAGGGCTCCTACCCCTTTTGAGGTACATAAAAATAAGACTTTTTGCTCACTTTTTTTGGTTCAGATACGATTTTTTACTTTAAAGGGTTTGTCCACTACTAGGACAATTCCTTCTGATTCCACATTTCCTCCAGGTAAAATGATAAAGCCTATACTCACCTCCTGTGCCAGCGGTGCCGCGGATCATATTGCCGGAACTCACGTGGGGTTGTGACATCAGGAGAGCCCCACTTCCAATCAGCACCGACTTCTATATAAGTCCGCCCTTTTAGCATGTTAGTATGCCCACAGGGGCGTACTAACATGCTATTCAATGGCCATTGCTCAGCCTCATCGGTGGTGTCGCGCGTACCTGTGTCCAGTGTCACCATCTCAGATGTCGGATTTAGGCTCAGGGTGCATGATCAGATGTGACCATACTTCCGGTCATGCACAGTATGAAGCCGGGTGTACACGTCCAGTTTCAGAAAGGTCTACTGCGTATGACCGGAAGTGCCGGGACTACTAATCATGCGCACTTTGGCTAAACTGGTGTCTGAAGCAGTGACAATGTACACAGGTACGCGCCTCACCGCCAATGACGCAGGGCAATGGGCATTGAATAACATGTTAGTACACCCCTGTGGGTATGCTAACATGAGAGCGGATGAGTCAGGGAAGTAATGCCCTTGGGACTAGTCCCCTCGCTCATTAGCATATCATAAAGGATCTTTAGAAATCCTTTTTCTATAGATCTCTTTATCTATGCTAGTGTATACAGGGACAGTTAGGCAGGGATTAGCAGTATACCCCAGAACTGCTCGTGGTCCTCGCTGTATATTGCACCTGACTGGTTCCCTTTAACCCTTTAACTTCTTCTTTGTGCCATATGAACCTTGCTTTATGATATACTGCACTATTTTGCAGGACACAATATGGACCGTATTATCTGACAGTATGAGGACATGCTGTTTATGTGACAGGTAATGGCTTTTTCATAAAGTTAATGTACAATCGGCTTATTGCTGAACGTGTATAAAGATGATGTTCTCCGCGCAGCAGGGACAGTCCGTAGGGCACAGAGCGTAAGTAATTCAATATTATTAGTAATTTGTTGCAAAATGCCTTGTATTGAAATGACTCCTTCCGATAAGGTCGTTTCTGAAGGTCGTCCTGTCCGTTATAGTCGCATGAGTAATAGATGCAAGGGTTGTATTTGGCTATGGTACATTGTCTTCTATTAGCGCAGTGCCCAGACAGTAATAGCGTGATACTGTCATAAGAGGCTAAAGAGATCTACAGTGATCCGGGTGGTATCTACAGCACAAACTGATTACTTTTTGCTTTGGGCGGCTCAGCGACAAATAATGTTACACAAGAGAACGCTGATAAAACACGGAGCAGGAATTAGACGTCGATTCCCTAAACGATGGCAAATCCAGGACACTTCAATACAAAGAAGGGAAAAATCGAAAAACTGCACTAATTTGTATTGTACGAGTCTGACCCGGAATTGTTTTTTTACTTTTTTTATGCAGTTGTCTTAAACTGTGCTTCATCTGCATTGCACTGCGATGCGGGATCGGGAAGGCTTCTTAGGTGCAATACACAATGATAACCCACAATAAAAACAGTGTATAAACACTACAGTAAATAAATAGTAACATGAAAAAAAGCCATGCCAGTGACTCAAGCTGTACCCACCAGGATGGTCCCGATTTCTAATATCTCACCTTGCTATGTGCCAGCGGGTCTCAAAATGAAAGGGAGCAGAGCAGAACCTGGGCCTGACTGTGTTTAAAGGGAACCAGCCACCAGGATTGTTCTATATGAGGTAAAGGCAGTGCCGTACTGGCCCTCGGATGCTGAATCCAGGCATAGCTGTTGTAGAGAGATCGGATGCTTGGTTGATTAAATATCTGTAATCAAAGCTGCAGAATGCCCTGCACTCTGATTGACATGTGGGGGGCGGCCATTGTGGATCGGGTCCTCGCTGTAAATTCCTCTTGCTGCGTCCTCTATGACGTGCCCCCTTTTCTTTATTTAAAGATTACGCCATGCTGCCATTGCTGCTGTTGGGGGTGCGTCTGCATTGATACAGTGATGATGTTTTCACTAAAATGGCGCCGGAGTCCACACATGCATGTACAGCGATCTCAGCCCCATTTTATTGAAGACACTGTGGAGAAGACTATGAGAGGCAGAGACGCATGCGCAGATGTAAGAAAAGGATCTGTGTACGCAACAATGCCGCTCATAGTCTTCTCCAGAGTGTCTTCAATAAACTGGCTCCAGAGATCACAGTACGCACATGCGCGGACTCCAGTGCCATTTTATTTAAGGCATCATCACTGTAACAATGTGCATGCGCCACCAACAGCAGCAATGGCAGCGCAGCACAAAATTTAAATAAAGAAAAAGGTGCATGCCATAGAGGAAGCAGGAGGAGAAATTTACAGCGAGGACCCGACCTACAAAGGCCCACCTTCCACATGTCAATCGAAGTGCAGTGCATTGCTGGAACTTTGATTACAGATATTTCAGCAACCAAGCAGCCGATCTTTCAGCAAAAGGTATGCCTGGAATCAGCATCCGGGGGCCAGTATGGCACTGTCTTTACTTTATATAGCAAATTCCCAGTGGTTGGGTCCTGTTAACACTTGCCCATGGAAAGTTGAGTAGATAAAGGTGTCCAAGCAGGTGGACAAAGTAAAACTGCCTCTGGTTGCAGCAATGCACAGTGTAAGTCAGCGGCCGGCTACCCAGGTATTACACAACAAAAGACACACATCAGAATCCACGCCCCCTGCGAGGAGGAATATGTTACCGTAGATGTCATGTAAGGATATGTGGGGAATATATAACGTAATATTGTTCTAAAACTTAATAAGATTAGATGCGGGGGATTAGACAACACTGAGTGAGTAAAATGTGCTTCACTTTTCTTGGTGCTCTGCTACCGTAGTAAGATTCCATGGATAGACTGGGTGCAATTTGTACACGACCTTCCTATGAATGAAACCCTTTGTGACACATTTCCTAACTGGTTGATTGACAAGGGAACTCCTTATACACAGGCAGTTTTCCAAACCATTTGGCACAAACCTCTGGCTAATATATCCATATAAATATAGCAAAAAAGCACCCGCAAGATAGTAAAGACCCTGGAGGTGGGTTGCAAGTTTTCATATTTTGGTCAAAATATAAACCAATACTTCCTATTTATATTATAGTTGCGTGCACATTTTATTTTTTTTACAGGGAGTGTAGGGTGAGGGATTGACTCCAGACACCAGGACACGCTACATGAAATACATGTCCTGGATGGGTGTCTGGACTTTTGCTATGTGGGCTGGAAACCCCTGTAAGCTGTATACTGCCACTCAGGTTGGCTGGCTAGGATCGGATGATGACTCACGCTCACAAGGTGACCAACAGTTCACTGAAAACAACACATTTTTACTGTACGGTTTATTCTCTTTCACAACTTTACGTTCCAGATAGCGGGCCCATATTTTCCAGCACGTTACAGGCTTAGCTGGCTGTCTTAATTTTACTCATCATAACAAACACAGATCAACTTGCCGCTGCGTTGCATCAAATCCAAGTGGGCCGGTGAGTCCCAGTGCAATCCAGTCCAGCGTTACAGCACACACTGTGACAGTCACCTTCCATTCCTGTAGTTCCACGTCCAGTCTTCTTAGGGGGTCACGTAATGATCATAGTAAAGCTTTGCACTCTCAGATATCCAGCAGGCAATGACTCAGTTGGTTGACTATAATCACACTGCAGTTGAGGTTAACCCGGTACCTTGACGGTTTAAGGGACCTGACCACTAGAGTTCTGCACAATAGCGTTAGTTGACTACGATCGTACGGCAGTTGAGTTTAACCTGGTACCTTGATGGTTTAAGGGGCCTGGTTGCTTGGATTCTGCCCTTCAGCTCCTATTGTCTGGACCCATGCCATTCGAAGATCAGTCTCTAGTTACAATGCTGTTCATACTCTGTGTCTCTGGCCACTCTCAAGTTTGCAATCTTGCCTTCTGCCTCCTTCACTGCCATAAGCCACCCACTGTATGAGACCTTCAAGACTGACTGATTACACATCTTCTCATGAGCCAGATCAGACACCCCCATACTTTGCACTGACGAGGGGCAAGCACCCCGAAACACCGTGTCTGCAAATTGGGATTCTGATCTGGCTTATATATCCTGAGTCATATTGCAAAGGATTGTTGAAAATCCACTTGTGACTTTTAGGATCGCTACTTCCAATAGGTGGCGCTGTGCTAGAGTTTGTCTCCTTTACTGGAGAGACAATTTGATTACACATCTGTCACGTTCCTTCACTAAGTCTTCGCTGACTCTTTCCAGAATGAACCATCACTTTCCCTCTCAGTTGACCCCTCCCACGGTAGACAAGTCCCAACACTTAACTACTTCTAGCCCTGTAGTCCAGCAACTTCCTTACTAAATATCCTAATGTTAATACTTTACATTAAACATTAAACCATCAACCTTACATTTGACAGGAACATATCACAATATATCACATTACTTTACAATTCACATAAGACATATTTACAAAAGATGTAATAGATTATTCACACAACACCACATAATAAGCTATGAAATGGCTACAGAAGTGACCATGCTTCTGATGGTTTGGATGCCACCACTGTTATTTATGATATTTTAAAAAAAGTAGTTCATAAAACCACTGCAAAAGTCATCCAAATGTCAGAGAAGATGCTCCAGGGAAAACGCTTCCGGCATTTTCTTGAAGCTTCAAAAACATTGCTGGTACGGTGCGAATATCTACGATCCATGCAGATCCATCGCCTCCAAAGTTTCTTCACTTTAATTGTTCTAGAAGCTTTATATTTTTTTCTTCCTGCCTGTGGCTACCACGTGGCTGGGTGCTGAGCTAATATTGCATTCTATTGTAAGAGTAGGCATTGTATCGGTTGTCTACGTGACCGGCTGTCACATTGGGGAAGGCAGCCAGTAATTCGAACGTCGGTAACTTCTCATGACATATTCCAAGTTCCTGTTGTGTGAATGGAATGGAGTTCCCAGTTTTTTTAATGCACAAATACCAACCTGTCAAAGCCAGTAGTCATAGATGTTATTGATTAAATTTGCTGCCTCATTGTGAAAACTTCTGGTAAAATTAAGCACTAAAGACCGGGATAATTATTCAAAAATAATTGGTTGTTTTCATTTACTGGAAGGAATTGGCACGTTTGTGTGTTGGCGAGATCAAATGCCATTTAACAAAGATAAATTTGGAAAACCAAGCACCGATTGATGGAACATTGGAAGAACAAGGGTCGTAACTATAGCGGGGGCAGGGATTGCAGTGACACCAGGACTCTGGAGCTTAAGGGGGCCCAAAAAGACCCATTGGCCCATATATGAAGACCAACACTACTAAAGACCCATGATAGTTTGTCATGATTCACCTGTGGCTATGCTCTTTTGCAGAGCCAGTGTGTGTTTTTCTGCTGTCTGTATGTTCCAGGTCTAGGCTCGGTGGGAGAGGCCTATTTGATGGTGCCTCGTTCTGGGTGATCGCTCGGCCTTATCTGGGAGTCGATTCACCCAGAATGCCACCAGTGATATATCCAGCTTGCGGTGTATGTTTCTGGTTCCCGTGAGTTGCTATTCTGATCTTGTCCTACTACGTAGTATCCCATTCCTCGTTCCCTCGCTTCCCCTGCCTTGTCTTATCTTCCAGTCTCCCTGACCTCTGGCTTGCTTTGTGAGCCCGGCTCCACACTCTCCTCAGTAATGTCATGTCCTCTCAGTTCCTGACCCCGGCGTGTACTCTACCACGGCTCTGCTCCCCTTCTGTATAAAACGCTACTTCCTGGCTTACCGACCTTCGACTCGCACATGGCTTCTCTTTCTCCCCCTGTACTTACATTACCTCCTGGCTACTGACACTTGGCTTAGTCGACTATCTGCAGACTGTCCCCGTATGGTACTGGCGACCCCTAGCGGGCTAGCACCTCACTACATCTAGCTAATGGACATCATTCTAATCCACTTGCGACCCCTGGCTCTATTAGAGTTTTTCATTATGTCGTTGGGAAGAACCCTGTCTCTCTTTTCACCTTCTTGGACAACCAATTAGAGAATCTTAAGCCCGCTTTACACGCTACAATATATCTTACGATGAGTCAGCGGGGTCACGTCGTAAGTGACGCACATCCGGCATCGTAAGGTACATTGCAGTGTGTGAGAGGTACGTGTGATTGTGATTGAACGTTCAAACGTTCATCGCATGCACGTCGTTCAATTCCTAAAAATTGAACGTCAGATTGTTCATCATACCCGGGGCAGCGCACATCGCAGCGTGTGACACCCCGGGAACAATGAACAGATCTTACCTGCGTCCTGCGGCTCCCGGCCAGCAATGCGGAAGGAAGGAGGTGGGCGGGATGTTTACGTCCCGCTCATCTCCGCCCCTCCGCTTCTATTGGCCGGCTGCCGCGTGACGTCGATGTGACGCCAAACGTCCCTCCCACTCCAGGAAGTGGATGTTCACCGCCCACATCGAGGTCTTATGGAAGGGTAAGTACGTGTGACGGGAGGTTATTCGTTTGTGTGACATGTTCAACAAATTGAACGTGCCGCACATACGATAGGGGCGGGTCACATCGCATACGATATCGTATGCTGGATCGTATGGTGTAAAGCAGGCTTTATACTAAATGATATTACTGCTTATAAAATTATATTTTTTAATATTGATACTCGAAGATATGTACAGCAACTATAATACTACTTTTATACGGAAGCTTCGGAGCAAAGTCGTTAGTCCAGCCAATGATTTCACATGTTCATGAAGTCACTAAAGGTCTAAAAGGGTTTAATTATTATAATTGTTGAAATTTGTATCTAATTTGTGGATTGATGCTTTATGATTCTCCAGCAATGCTGCATTGTTTTCTGCTCAACCTGCAATAGATATACATAGAATTATACGCAAGAAGAAAAAAAGTTGCAGAACCCTGACTCTGCTTTATAATGTCCGTAATCACTTTATTCCAACATGGTATATCTATGACATTTTGGTCATAAAAGCCATTTATGATTGAGAGATTATTTAAATATTCCATTTTGCCAATAAAGGTCCCTGATTCATCATTTACGGGTTTTTTTTAAGTTCCTTTTTTGTTCCTTTGACCTCTTGTACATAAACAGAACAAACACAGCTGTACTTGCCTGCTCCAAGGCCGGCTCTCCGCTGCAGCCTCCAGTCTTTGCTGATAGGGCTGCAGCAATGATGTTACATATCATGATCATGACCGCTGCAGCTGATCACTAGGCTCAGTTGCTGGTGCCTTCTTCATGGGCATCCAACTATGCCCAGAAATCGGCTGCAGCAGTTACAGGAGTCCCACAAATTGATCCACTTCAATCATCTCTAATACAAACCAGTTTTACTAAAATTTTGCCATGTTTCCAACAGTTTTTCGACTGATTTCTGGCGAAAGTTGATAAATCGGGGCCACGGTGTTTTGTCTTTTGTGTTTGAAAATTCATGTTAGTTAACAAATCTCCTGCATCATCATATATGAAAAATAAACATTTTAGGTCAAGCGTCCTACATCGTTTCTTCATGTCCTGTACGTCGCATTTCTTTCCCCCTGGACTTAGAAAATCTAGAATTGAACACTCAAACCTTCTACAGTCATAACTAAGCGCAATCAGGCCCTTACAGGCTTGTAACACAGCTGAAAATTGAGATACTACGGTCTAGAAAATCTCTTATCACATAAAAGACTGCAATTTATTAAAAAATATTTAATAATATGTCAGTTCAACAAACGCAATCCAGGGTTCGGGTATGACCATCTCATTGATGTCGGAAAATAGAAAGCCGAGTTGTTTTTATTTTTTAATTTCTCCTCTTCGTTGCGGAGATTTTAATGTGTAAAATTGAAGTTATAATTTGTGATAAGCTCAACTGGCCATTACTACAGATTTGTCTCTGGGGGTGTGTACTTCTTCCCCTGCATAAGATTGGCCAATCATAGGTTGACAGCACTCAGAGTAGTTTGTAATGAGACAAAGTTCACCCTGCCATTTGCCTATTCCCCCACACTGACTGCTGTGAGATGAAAGCTGAAAGGTGTTTGTAATCACACTCATCTCTGCTCTGCTTCCAGCAGTTTGTAATCATACACTGCTTTGCCGGGATACTAGTTAAGAGAGAAAACTGTCTGTCATTACATGTCTCACTGGCAAACCTTTTCTAAGCTATTGTGAAAGTGTGCTCTTTTTCTGCCAGGATGTTGTTGCCTGCTTATAATTGGTCAACCTCATGCAGGGGAATAAGTAAATCACCTCTGAGATAAAACTCTAGTAACATCTAGTTGAGGTTATCATAAATTATTACTTTACAAGATGAGATCTCCTCAGCGGAGAGGAGAAATTAAATAAAACCTATGTTTTACTCAATTCTGCTGCCACTATTCCATGATGTAGCCACTTTAACATGCTCAAACTAGCCAAACATCCTATTTTAACTTGCATGGAAAAAGGTGATCAGGAATCCTAACAGTGCGTCTAGTACACACTGGTAAGATTCACTTTGTTTGACAGGTTGAGCATATGAGCACGTATGTGCAAATTTCATACTAGCGTTCATGTGACATCCACATATCTTCCTGGCTCTCTATATAGAATATTGATAGAAGCAGGATGAAAAGCTGATAAGCACATGACCGCAAGTGTGCAAGTCATATATCAATGGCTATGGGTAGAGATGGGCTCTTAAATGCTTGTGTGCTCGGTCCTTGAGTCAATGGTCAGATGCTCTGAAAGTGCTCAGCCCGAGTAACGGGTGTAATGGAAGTCAATGGTTGGGCAGTTCGGCTCTCCACCACATACGTCCGGCCACGAAGAGAGCATTTTCTGAGGGAAGGAGAGCGGGTTTTTTACCTTTTGATACACTACATCCGAAAATGTTGCCTTAACCCCAGTGAGAGACATTCAGGGACTGGACCTGCTCTCTTTTTGGTGCCTGCACACATCATGCAGTGAAGCAAGTCTGGCCTAGTGGTCGTTGTTTCACGGATGAATAATCCAAGCACCCGCGATACTCAGTTGAGCTCCGCGAGTACCCGAGCACCCCGATGCTTGAAGACAAATACTGGAAACAAAGATGCTGTAAAAATGGCCAAAAAGACTCCAAGAAGACCCGTCAGGTGAAACAATGCTGGCAACAAAGATGCTGTAAAAATGGCCAACATTAGATCACAGTGTGATTTTGGATGTGCGGTTCATGTCTTTTCTCCAGCTGTGGTGCATTAAAATATAACTGACATGTTATTAAAGTTTTTCTATATATAAGAGGCAGCACTGTTACTTTACAGCATCGGGGTCCTGGGTTCAAATCCCACCAAGGACACTATCTGCAGGAGTTTGTATGTTCTCCCCGTGTTTGCTTGGGTTTCCTCCGGGTTCTCTGATTTCCTCCCACACTCCAAAGACATAGAGATAGGGAATTTAGATTGTGAGCTCCAATGGGGACAGTGGCGATGACTGTAAAGCGCTGTGGAATTAATGCCTCTATACAAGCAATGCTTAATAAATACAGGTAGTATTATACCTGACAGCAGAGTGTTCCTCATCAGTGTGGGGTGCGCACACGGAGAGGTGAATGGCCTCAATATAAGTCTATGGGTCCGTACACATTGTGTGAGAGTGAATGTACGGTCTCATAGACTATGGAGCTGTACACTCCTAAACTCTAGCAAGAGCTGACGGTTTCAGAGCAGTAATTTGAGCGATTGATGGGGGTCTCTGGACCCCAACCCTGACCAATCAGCAGCAGTTTACAGCAACTCTAATATATAATTTGCTTTTAGAAATTGACAGTTACAGTTTAATGCCAGAACTCCAGTAGTATATTGTAAAGGCCTATAGAAACAGGTCTATAAAACACATGCGTCCCAACTGTGGAAGAAATGAAATTGGGCATTTGCTGTGCGTTATTTTTATCTGTGCCCACACAGAAATATTGCTCTTACAAGTCCATTAGTGTTGCCACATGGAATGGTTCTGCGTTCATGGCCCTCCACATAGCGTGATGTCCCCACAGTCGCCCACCATCACATAAAGTTATAATAATAAAGTGTATTTGTATAGCGCCATTATATTCTGCAGCATTAGGAGGGGCTTGTACAGACAACAACAAAGCAAAGTAGCACATAGTTCAGCAGCTACAGTAGGAATGAAGGCCTCACAAGCTTACAATCTGTGGGGCATATCAGTGGGATTGAGCTGGATGCACCCTGACTGCTGAGCCCGGTCTGAAGGGGTTAATTCCTCCTTTCCCATGCCCGAATCGTCCGCCCCTTGTTTGTGCCAATCCCGTGTTTTCTCCTCCTCCTGTTTCCCATATAAAATCCCCCTTATTTCCTGGTTCGGTCTCTCCTCATCCGTGAGACCTGGAAGCTGCTGTGCTGCTGGTTACCCAGACACAGCAGTTGTCGCGGGCGGGGAGGAGGGTGTCAGCACACCGCGCTCACCCCTTCTGCTCGGGTCCGGCAGCGGCTCAGTGGTGGCTCGAGCGGTGGACCGGATCCCGGGGTTTCTCGAGCGACACTCCTCGCCCGTGAGTGAAAGGGGTTTGTTGGGTGTTGGGATAATGTCCGTGACGCCACCCACGGTTGTGGTGATGTGTAGCACCACCGCTGCTCAATGCGGTGATCCCGGGGATGGTGATGGGGAGCAGCCAGGTGTTGTGTTGCCCCTCCGTGGGTAGGGGTTAGTGATCCCGGGGCCCGGTGATGGCTTGGGAGGTGCAGGGCTTGGTGGGCGCAGGGACGCAGGGGCAGCGCTGTGCCTTGCGGCACTGTGGTACTCACTCAGCCTGAGACTTGGACACAGTTTGTACGGTAAACCAAACGGCTGGTAGGACGGTCCCACAGACGGCTGCTTTGCTTTCCCGGTAGGTGACGGTGATGTCCCTCTTCCTTGCACCTGTATGTACGGATGGTTGCGATGGGTCCCCACCGGTAACCCGCTCCCCGACTACAATCTGGGCCGGAGGAGCTCTACACTTTGACCGCAGGCGCTGGCCCTGAGAAACTGGTGCCTTGGCGGTGGCGATGTCTCTCTGCTTCAGGTTGAGCTGTTGCCTTCAATCAGGACTTGGTTGTTGGGGGATCTACGTCCCCTTCACTGACGGATTCGGCAAATTTGGCGACTCCTAGCCTTGCCGGGGTCCGAGAGGCCCCTGCCCTGGTGCTGACTGTCTTTCGGAACACTGCTCCAGACCACCGGGCACACAGCCAACGGGGTCCTTCCAGGAACTTCCAAACGGTCCCCCTCCAGACAGTCACCGCCGTCGCTGACCTTGCTGTTCTGGCCCTACACAAAGCTGGGCTCTCAGGCTTGCACACTCTCTGCTCTGTCACCACTTCTTGCTTTCCTCCTTTTCCACTTTGCTTTCCTTCACTTTCACTTCTCTGTTGTTTACTCTAGCCCTTCACTGGACTTCACTCTTCCCCTGCCCGGGGCTATCTTGTTTACACAAGCTCGCCCTGAGCTCCACTCCTCACTCCTGCTCCTCCCTGAGCTTTCTGCCTGGTTTCTCCCGCCTCCAGAACTGTGATCTCCTTGGTGGGCGGAACCAACCGCCTGGCCCACCCCCTGGTGTGAATCATCAGCCTCTGGAGGAAGGCAACAAGGATTTTTGGTTCAGCTTAGGTGTGCCTACCTGGGATGTGGGGTGTGGTGGTGTGTGACCTGTGTCCCCTGGCTTGCCCAGGGCAACACATTCCCCCTTAGCAAAATGCAGACCGTCCGCGGGCTGCCGTCCTACACCGGTTTTATTTTTCTGAAAAAGGGGTAACAGGGTTAAACAAACAATAAGCATTTTTAATAACTTCTTCCCAAGACGGGAGGCACATTTTACTTTTAACGTTTCAACGGTATACGGTCACGGTTTCCGCTCTCTCCCACCCAAGTAACCTGGCCCTGATGCTGCCCCTAAAACCCAGGCAGCACCCCTTGACCCACAGTCCAGCACACGGTACCCGAGCGGGATCTGTCCTTCCCTCCAGAGGGTAGCCACCGGTTCCTTTGGTGGCTGGGCCCTGGCCTGCTCTGCTCAGGGCCCTCCCTCCAACCTGCCTCTCCGGAGGCGGCCTGCGGAAACGGTAACGGTACCCAACATATTTACAAGCCACTAACGTCTGTGGTTGCCCTGCAAAGTTCACGGACTTGTCCATGGATAGTTCCCATGCAAAACAACTTTTAACGGTCCCCACGGGGACAACGGTGCCGGCTCCAGCCGGTTGCAAATCACAAAGATAATCTGGTTACTGTTCGGTAATTATCATCATTTTCATTTTTCAAACTTTTCAACAACAAACTGGTGGTCCCAACGGGGACGGTGCTACGGGCATTCATTGCCCTACTCCGGTTCTTCAAGCGCTGGGGCTGCTGGCAAGGGGTAGAGGTCTGCGCTCGCTCGGGCCTCCGGGCCCCTCCTGAGGTTAACGTCCAGCGCAAACCACCCTCGCTCCCCAAAGTGCCGGGTATACTGCACAATGTCTCCCGGCATCAGGTTGCGGCCGGGATGTTCTTCGGGCAGGTGGGCATGCACATCCCGCCAGGCTACAAATACTTCGGCCTCCAGGCCCGGCTCGTATATGAACCCGTAGCCCCGGCGGACATCAAACCGCCTCACCTGTCCCTCGTACATCGGTCCCCGGACACGAAACGTCGCCTGCCGGAGATTCTCTTTCTCCCGGATCGCTCTGGCCACCATCTCAGCCTTCTTCCGCTCCCTCTCGGCGATCTCCAGGCCCAGCGGTACCGGCTCCCTATCCCAGTACGGCGCTGCCGCCAGCGCCGGCGCACGGGTCGGGCCCCGCGGGACATCCTGGACATTGCCCACTGTTAAGAATCTGGGTGGCATGTCCCGTGGTGTCTTGGCCTTGGACGCTGCTTTACAACAACAACCCGGCGCAACCTCAGCCGAGGTGTGGGGGATGGGCCTAGGGGCTTTCCGCTGCTGGGCCTTCGACCCGGAGCGGGTCATCGGCTCCGGCTCGGGGAGTTTCTCAGGGGATGCCTCCGGTTCGGTCTTCGGAGTCTTCCACGGCAACACCGCTGACTTGCTGCGGGCTCCGGCTACAGGTTGGCCCGCTTGGGCGGGGACGCTGGGTACTGCTACCGGTTGCGGTGGTAGCAGGCCTAGTGGCGGGGTCACGGCCTCCGGGACGGGTGGCGAGGGAGGCAGCGAAGGGAGAGGGCTTGGACCGGGCCCCGCAGCCGCGATGACCGGCCCTTCCTGGGCATCGGGACGTGGGTCACTCACCCTCCCTTTCTCCGCTTCCTCCTCGCGTCTCCGCACGGTGGCTACAACGTCTGCCATGTCGGCCTCCCACTCCTCCATGAGGAGCTGCATCTTTACCTGCAGCCGTTGGTAGAGCTGCGCGGTCCGGATCTCCACCCACGCCGCGGTTCCAGGCGCGGGGGGTACGGTGTCGCGGGACAGCATCCACATGATGGCTTTCTCTCTTTCTTCCAGGAACGGGATGTTTGCAGAGTCCTGGCGTCCCTGCTTTTATAGCCGCAGCTACATGAGTCCAGCCGCCATCGCGTCCCCCTTAGCTCTTTCCGGCCCCTCCTCTCTCGGGGCGGGGTTTTGGCCTTCGTGCCTCTACTGCTCGAGAAGACGCTCGAGCGGGAACTTTTCGCGCCAAAGATGGCGGCTTCTGAAATTTTCTTGCCGGATACCTCCGGCGGTAACAAGGCGCACCTCTACCAGACGGCAGAGCGGTAAGATCCTGTTCGTGACGCCAAGTTGTCGCGGGCGGGGAGGAGGGTGTCAGCACACCGCGCTCACCCCTTCTGCTCGGGTCCGGCAGCGGCTCAGTGGTGGCTCGAGCGGTGGACCGGATCCCGGGGTTTCTCGAGCGACACTCCTCGCCCGTGAGTGAAAGGGGTTTGTTGGGTGTTGGGATAATGTCTGTGACACCACCCACGGTTGTGGTGATGTGTAGTACCACCGCTGCTCAATGCGGGGATCCCGGGGATGGTGATGGGGAGCAGCCAGGTGTTGTGTTGCCCCTCCGTGGGTAGGGGTTAGTGATCCCGGGGCCCGGTGATGGCTTGGGAGGTGCAGGGCTTGGTGGGCGCAGGGACGCGGGGGCAGCGCTGTGCCTTGCGGCACTGTGGTACTCACTCAGCCTGAGACTTGGACACAGTTTGTACGGTAAACCAAACGGCTGGTAGGACGGTCCCACAGACGGCTGCTTTGCTTTCCCGGTAGGTGACGGTGATGTCCCTCTTCCTTGCACCTGTATGTACGGATGGTTGCGATGGGTCCCCACCGGTAACCCGCTCCCCGACTACAATCTGGGCCGGAGGAGCTCTACACTTTGCCCGCAGGCGCTGGCCCTGAGAAACTGGTGCCTTGGTGGTGGCGATGTCTCTCTGCTTCAGGTTGAGCTGTTGCCTTCAATCAGGACTTGGTTGTTGGGGGATCTACGTCCCCTTCACTGACGGATTCGGCAAATTTGGCGACTCCTAGCCTTGCCGGGGTCCGAGAGGCCCCTGCCCTGGTGCTGACTGTCTTTCGGAACACTGCTCCAGACCACCGGGCACACAGCCAACGGGGTCCTTCCAGGAACTTCCAAACGGTCCCCCTCCAGACAGTCACCGCCGTCGCTGACCTTGCTGTTCTGGCCCTACACAAAGCTGGGCTCTCAGGCTTGCACACTCTCTGCTCTGTCACCACTTCTTGCTTTCCTCCTTTTCCACTTTGCTTTCCTTCACTTTCACTTCTCTGTTGTTTACTCTAGCCCTTCACTGGACTTCACTCTTCCCCTGCCCGGGGCTATCTTGTTTACACAAGCTCGCCCTGAGCTCCACTCCTCACTCCTGCTCCTCCCTGAGCTTTCTGCCTGGTTTCTCCCGCCTCCAGAACTGTGATCTCCTTGGTGGGCGGAACCAACCGCCTGGCCCACCCCCTGGTGTGAATCATCAGCCTCTGGAGGAAGGCAACAAGGATTTTTGGTTCAGCTTAGGTGTGCCTACCTGGGATGTGGGGTGTGGTGGTGTGTGATCTGTGTCCCCTGGCTTGCCCAGGGCGACACACAGTCATCTGGTGAGAGATGGCCGACGTGCTTGCGAAAGCAATTAGGGACAGGATCGGGAGGGAAGGGGACGCATGGCTTACTTCCATCCTTACAGAGATGCGTCCTCTCCCTCCTGAGGCTCGGGCGGTTATCTCCGGCGGCAGGCGATACGCTCGGCGTACACGCCCGCCGGAGCGCCTGAGTCCTTCTGTGCTGACGTCACGGGGCATGCGCACTCGCGCCTCGCGACAAGCTCCGCCCACTTCCCCTCAGCTACCGACCGCGGCTGCCGCACGCCGTCTCTGTCCCACCGGTAACGTGGACCCGCGGTCGGCAGCAGCACCTAACCCCTGCCTCCCTGAACCACCATTATACCGCTCACCACCAATCATGGGAGGACATCATAGCTGCAGCTCCTCATCTATAGAGGAGGCTGCAGACGCCGTGCTCCCACTGCCCCCTCCCCCTCCCACCCAGCCTTCACAAGTATCCCAAACAGCCCCAATCATTCATGCCCAACCTGCTTTATGTGCTGGGGCAGTAATAAGCCCTTCAGCACATATTAACCCCCAGATGATGGTTTTGCCACCCATGATGCAGGGAACTGCAGGTGTGCAGCCAGCCGCGTCTGCCCATCCCCCATCTGACCTGTTCCCACTAGTTCATATTTCACAAGCCCCCGTGGTTGCCCCAGAACAGATGAATGCTGAAGCTCTGGACCGCGGTCGTAGCCGCCGCGGCCGCCTTCACCGCTCAGCAACACATTGATCTGCGTCATCTCACACCCCTGATCGATACGAGCGCCCTCCTAGGTCGCATGGAACACATAGCCATTCCCGCCGTTCAAGGTCCTCTCGGAGGAGCCGCCGCTCTCGCTCATCGAGGTGGCGCTCTCCTTCCGCCTCAACAACCTCTTCAGACGCCTCCGTCGAGCCCCATGGACATCATCGTCGACGTCACCATCATCCGCAGAGGCAGTCGGTGTGGAGACACGGGGCTCAGTGGGCGCTCTCGTCCACTAAATCCCGCCGCCTTTAGAAAGACAGCGTGGCTCAGGGCTCATCCCAACTGAACGCCGGCCTCCTTAACCGTGGGCGTAACACTACTCAGACAACACAGGGTTAGGGAACCACAATAATTAGACTTTATTGGATCCCCAAACAATTAACGGCACATAACGCATAACCAGCAAAACACACAAATGTAACAGGCAACAGAGTCTCACCCTTCTGCTGGCTCACCAGGGATTTAGAATGTCCATGCCTCACAGGTTCCAAGCTGTCTGAGGTCTGCAAAGTCTGCAACAGGTGACTGAACTGTCCCAACCTGAGTGTCCTCCTTAGGTAGTCCTGGTTTGATGTTAAAATCCTGGCAGCCGGAGTCGAAATCCCTAGGCTGTGGATATGGTCTCCAACCGGATCCGGAGTCCCTAGATTGAAGCCATAAGATGTCCTGATCCTCCAGTCAGCTCCAAAGAGCTTAGACTGAATCCATCAACCATCAACCAACCCTGGTGGCTTAAAGAAGTCCTTTTTATAGCCACAACCTTCCCCTTGGATACACTGCGTCCTCATCGATTGGTTGGACAAGATTGCTTCTCCCATTGGAGGAATTTCAAGCTGCATGGACAATGTTCATTTAAATGATGTGCTTAGAAAGGCTGAGGGTGTACATGTAAACTGGGAGCAACTGACTAGACAACGGCTACTAAGGTAATTACATTATCAATACACAACTACAATACAATGGTTACTGGAAATGTCTGGAGAACAATAGTCTAGCTTTCAGTGGCCAACACAATTACATTGAGTCAACAAGAGTCTTGTAAAAACAATGAGGGACTTCTCCCCCATCTATAGACAATCTATCATGCTGTCTGGCTGGATTTTAAGAAACGTTAACCCATGAGAGTCCATGTCGTCACATTCCTCCCCCTTCTTAATATTAGCCAGACATGATAGGCTTCCGATCATCCTTCTCCTCTTGTCGGGAAAGCCCATCCGCATTTCCATGGTTCTTGCCTTGTTTATGGGAGATGGAAAAATTGTAAGATTGTAATGCCAGACTCCACCTGAGCAAGCGTCCGTTGTCCCCGGCAGTGCGATTTAGCCAACTCAATGGATTGTGGTCAGTGAGGACTGTGAACTCATTGCCATAGAGGTAGGGCTGCAATTTTTTTAGGGCCCAGACTATGGCCAGGCATTCTTTTTCTATGGTGGCATAAGCCCTCTCTCGGTCCAACAGTTTCCGGGAGAGGTAAGCTATCGGATGTTCCTCACCGTTGTCCCCCACTTGGCTAAGTACAGCTCCTAGTCCTGTGTCCGATGCGTCTGTTTGGACAATGAATCTGCGACGGAAGTCAGGAGCAGTCAAGACTGGGCTTTGGGCTAGCCGGTCTTTCAATTGGAGGAACGCAGTTTCACATTCTGGGGTCCAGATAAGGTTACGGGCATATCTTTTGGTTGTGAGGTCAGTGAGCGGTTTTGCTATGGTACTGTAATTGGGGATAAACTTTCGATAGTAGTTTGCGGTTCCTAGAAATGCACGGACCTGTTTTTGATTGACCGGGCGTGGCCACTGGATAATGGCTTCTACTTTTGCAGGTTCGGGACGAATGCACCCACTTCCCACCCGATGTCCCAGGTATAGCACTTCGGCCATCCCCATTTGGCATTTGTCAGGTCGGATGGTGAGCTGGGCTTTGGCTACCCTCTGCAGCACCTGGGACACATGCTGAAGATGCTCTTCCCAAGTGTCGCTGAAGATAGCGATGTCATCCAAATAGGCCTGGGCATACCCCTGACATCCCTCTAGTAAATGGTCTACCATCCTCTGGAAGGTGGCTGGGGCGTTTTTCATCCCAAAAGGCATGCTGGTAAACTCAAAGAGGCCAAAAGGGGTTATGAAGGCCGATTTCTCTTGAGCGTCTTTTGTGAGTGGGATCTGCCAGTATCCCTTGCTCAAATCGAGGGTAGATATAAACCGAGACCCCCCTAACCTATCTAGTAGTTCATCCACCCGGGGCATGGGGTAAGCATCTGTAATCGTGACCTCATTGAGCCGTCTATAGTCCACACAGAAACGAGTACTCTTGTCCTTTTTTGGCACCAATACCACACTGGCAGCCCATGGGCTATGGGAGGGGACTATGACTCCCATATTTAACATGTCATCCACCTCGGCCTTCATCATTGCCAACACAGGAGGGGTCACCCGGTAGGCGGGTTGTCTTAGTGGGGTGGCTGCCCCTGTATTGACATGATGCTGGACCAGGGGGGTTCTACCAGGCTGACTTGTGAACAGGGTTTCATATGTTCCGAGTATGTCTGATATCTGTCGCTTCTGTGATGGACAAAGCTGCTCCCCTAGTGATACATCTTTTACCCCCATTTCCCTTTTGGAGTCCACTAATAGGTCTGGGATCTGGTCCAACTCTGGATCATCTAACTCTGGACAGCAAACTGCTAAATTGGTGACTTCTCGTTCCTCATAAGCTTTTAGCCTATTGATGTGGTAGGTACGCTCACGAACACCTGCTCGATCCAGGGCTACGGTGTAGTCAGTATTGCCACATTTCTTGGTAATGGTGAATGGACCCGCCCACATGGCTTGCAGCTTGTTTTTTCGCACCGGTACTAGTACTAGGACCTTCTGTCCACAGGCAAATTCTCGGGGCCGGGCAGTGCGGTCATAACATCGTTTTTGCCTTTCCTGAGCCACTTCTAAATTCCCATGGGCTAACGCCATGAGGTGCCTCATCCTTTCCCTAAACTTTTGAACATAGTCCAGTATGGGAACCTCTTCTGTGGGGAAGGTGCCCTCCCAACTCTCTCGTACCAGCTCTAGGGGCCCTCGTACTTTTCGGCCGTACAGCAATTCAAAGGGAGAGAACCCAGTGGAGTCCTGCGGCACCTCCCGGTAAGCAAAAAGGAGCTGCTGCAAGTTTTTCTCCCAGTCCCCCCCCTCGGACTCCACATATCGGCTAATGAGCTGTTTGAGCGTTTTGTTGAAGCGCTCACACAATCCATTTGTTTCAGGATGGTAGGGGGTTGTGCGCATGGGGCGGACTCCATGTTTTTCCCACAGGGTGTGAATCAGTTCACTTTGGAACTGTGCCCCCTGGTCAGTCAATACTTCCTGTGGAAACCCTACCCGGCTAAAGATGTCCAGTAGAGCTTGAGCCACGTGCTCTGCATCTATGGAGGATAAGGCAACGGCTTCTGGGTAACGGGTGGCAAAGTCTACCAGGGTGAGAATGAATCTTTTTCTACTGCGGCTGGGGATGGCTAAGGGGCCTACTATATCAATGGCAACTCTCTGGAACGGTTCTCCTATCAAGGGCATGGGTTGAAGTGGGGCACGGCATGGGGCTCCCCCCATACGCTGACACACTGGGCAAGAGGCTCTGTATTTTTGCACTTCTTGAGTGACCCTTGGCCAGAAAAAACTACGCAGCAGGCGGGCCCGAGTCTTTTTGGTCCCCATGTGCCCAGCCGCAGGAACATCATGAGCTAAACGCAACAGTTGGGGTCGGTATGGCTGGGGTACCACAAGCTGATGTACACGGGTCCAGGGTTTTTCTGGGCAGGATGCGGGCTTCTCCCGATATAAGAGGCCTTTTTCCCATCTATATACCTCCCCCTGATTTCCTCCCCCAGGTTGGCTTGCCGCACTACGGATAAGCTCTAAGGTGGGGTCTGACAGTTGAGCTTCCCTGAACTCTTTACGATCTATCTCCCCCCAATCAATGGCCACAGTTGGGTCTGATGTACTCACATTTGTTGACTCTGATGAGGAGGCTGAAGATTGAGGAGTTGGGTTCTCCTCTGATGGGCTGGAAGAAAGACCTGCACCAGGATGGTGTTTGGCTTGGCTGCGGGTGATGGCGGTGACAAACTGGCTGGATAGTCCTTGTCCTAGGTCATTTCCCAAAATTACAGGGGTGGGGAGGCCGTCCATGAGCCCCACTTCAACCTCTCCTTGGTCAGTTCCCCAGTCCAACTGCACTCGTGCCAGAGGGATGTTCGAGCGCTGGCCCCCAGCAAGGATGATGGTCACTTGGCGGCCAGGTAAATGATGTTCTGTGGGAACAATATCTGGGCTGACCAGGGTGATGGAAGATCCCGAGTCTCGAAGTCCCCGAGCCTGTATATCACCGACCTTGACCGTCTGGATGTGGGGATGGAGGTTAGCTGGTGTACGATGTCCGGCCTGCCGTAGGGTGTGGACTGGATAAACCACTTCCTCAGCTATTGGTGTTTCTCGGGAGTAGCATTCCTCAGGTCTCGTTGGTTCATCTCGGCATATGTTGACTGGTAGACGGGCTCCAGGCATGGGGTCCCGGTTTTGTAGACACTCTTTGGCCATGTGTCCAAGGCGCCCACACGTATAACAGCGCCGTGGGTTAGACAAGTCACCCACCCTGTTGGTAAACCTTTGTCTTGTTGGGGCTTCTGTGGGGTAACGCGTTAGTCCAGCACGTGAGTCTGGGGGTCGCTTGGATCCATGGTTGAGGGACCTATTGGGCCTCCAGCTGGGTCGGTTGGCTGTAAATTCGTCAGCCAATCGCGCTGCTTGCTCTGGGGTGTCGGGCTTCCTGTCAGCTACCCATTCTCGGATTTCCGGGTCCATCTGCACCAGCAGCTGTTAAAGCACTATCACATCACGGAGGGCAGCAGCGGAGTGGGCAGCCCGTCCATCGAGCCAGCGATTACAGTGTCGTCGGAGTTGACTGCCAAATTCGACGTACGAGACACCCTGGCGAGACATAGTCCGGAACTTAGTGCGATGTCTCTCGGGTGTTATGGTAAAAAGGGCCAACAAAGTGTCCTTAATAATTCCGTAGTCCAAGCAGTCCTGAGGCCCAAGTGATCGGACAGCCTCCTGGGCCCGGACCGGCAAGCTTGTCCACAGGTATTTGGACCACTCATCTGTGGGCACCTGGTGCATACGCATTAGCATCTCAAAGTTTTGCAAGTGTTCATCTATCTCAGTGCTGGAATCATTAAACACTGGCACATCCCTGTAGCGAAGATGACTTCCTTGGTGGTGGTCTATCCTGGAGGTAGGTGCTGATGGTGAGGAAATTGGAAATCCAAACACAAATTGCAGAACACCAGCCCTCTCTTCCCTTGAAGCTTCAGGCCCCAATGCAGTAAACAATTCCTTGACTCGGTCTGCTTGGGTTTGGTTTGTTTCCAGACTGTCACTGGATCTAGGATGAGATACAGGGTTTACCTCCTCTGATACCACAACGGCAGTGTCCTCATCATCCTCTGCATCATTCTGGGTATCCCAACAGACTAATTTCCGGATCATGTCTGACCGAGTGTCAGTGTTCCTGTAGTCAATCTTTCGCATCTGGCACAGATCCTGTAGCATCCATTTACTGCTGCGGTCGTAACTCCTCTCTGGTCCTTGTCCCATGGCTGAGCTGGTGGGGTTGGACATGGCAGCGTCCGAAACCTGAATGCCTCCCCTATGGCCTGCTGGGTATGCTTATGTGCCTCCCTGGTTGTTGAGCCCTGGACGGTGTCCGAAAACACCAGTCCACTGCAGCTCCCCTGGGAAAACCAGGCTGAGTAGTATCCCACTGCTGCCACCAATTGTGGAGACACGGGGCTCAGTGGGCGCTCTCGTCCACTAAAACCCGCCGCCTTTAGAAAGACAGCGTGGCTCAGGGCTCATCCCAACTGAACGCCGGCCTCCTTAACCGTGGGCATAACACTACTCAGACAACACAGGGTTAGGGAACCACAATAATTAGACTTTATTGGATCCCCAAACAATTAATGGCACATAACGCATAACCAGCAAAACACACAAATGTAACAGGCAACAGAGTCTCACCCTTCCGCTGGCTCACCAGGGATTTAGAATGTCCATGCCTCACAGGTTCCAAGCTGTCTGAGGTCTGCAAAGTCTGTAACAGGTGACTGAACTGTCCCAACCTGCGTGTCCTCCTTAGGTAGTCCTGGTTTGATGTTAAAATCCTGGCAGCCGGAGTCGAAAACCCTAGGCTGTGGATATGGTCTCCAACCGGATCCGGAGTCCCTAGATTGAAGCCAGAAGATGTCCTGATCCTCCAGTCAGCTCCAAAGAGCTTAGACTGAATCCATCAACCATCAACCAACCCTGGTGGCTTAAAGAAGTCCTTTTTATAGCCACAACCTTCCCCTTGGATACACTGCGTCCTCATCGATTGGTTGGACAAGATTGCTTCTCCCATTGGAGGAATTTCAAGCTGCATGGACAATGTTCATTTAAATGATGTGCTTAGAAAGGCTGAGGGTGTACATGTAAACTGGGAGCAACTGACTAGACAACGGCTACTAAGGTAATTACATTATCAATACACAACTACAATACAATGGTTACTGGAAATGTCTGGAGAACAATAGTCTAGCTTTCAGTGGCCAACACAATTACATTGAGTCAACAAGAGTCTTGTAAAAACAATGAGGGACTTCTCCCCCATCTATAGACAATCTATCATGCTGTCTGGCTGGATTTTAAGAAACGTTAACCCATGAGAGTCCATGTCGTCACAGTCGGTTCCTCCCACAGCGCGTTCGCAGCCCGTGGAATTCGTTGATCCACCACTGGAGCCTTATGTCGCCCCTATTCCAGAGGCTGGTGAGTACCAATACTCTGGGGCATGGGGGGATGGTGCGGGTATGGCAGCAGCCCTTTAAACACTCTTAGCGAATTTACAGCCTGCTGCGGGGGGGGAAAAAATACTAGTTAACCCTTCATTTAATCCCCAAATTTCAAAACAACCTGACCCTCCCCCCCCTCGAGCGGATATCCCCAGAGACGCTTTCTTTTGTGGCATCACCCCATTGGGATTCCACTTGAACGAGGAGACTGTCCAAAAAATATGGGCCAATGACTATATCGATATATGGTCTTTGGTTTCCACTGATCAACATACAGTTGATAAAGAGCGGCAATCGGGGGATCGTCCTTTTGAAAGGAGGCCCAAGGTAGCCAGGTCCATTAACAACTGGCTGCAAGCTTTATGTGTTATGGGATGTGTCATGGGACAGAAGCACCCCGAGCGTTGTTCCGAGATGTTTATTTATCTCGACACCATATACAATTCCTACAAGTCGCACGGGGGATCTGCCTGGTGGCGTTACGACGAAGATTTTCGTCGTCGTTTAGCCCTCCAACCCCAGTTAGGTTGGGGGGTCAAAGCCACGGACACATGGCTGCGGCTAATGCTGGCCCAGAAGGCCTATCAGCCCTTTCATTCAGCGGCCCCTAGCACCACCGCCGGCTCCGGCTCAGTGGCCGTTCGTAGACCCGGCACGTGCTGGTCATTCAATGAAGGCCACTGCCGTTTCTTTGGCCTCTGTAAATTCAAGCATGAGTGCTCTGCCTGCGGCGGTGCCCATGCAGCAGCCAAGTGTACTCGTCCATCCTCAAAATTGCCTGCAAAAACATCCAGCACGTCGGATAAGGACGCCAGTGAGCGTCCTCGCGATGGGGCCGTGGCTCGACCAGTACCCCAATAAAGAGGCGGCGGCTCAGCTGCGTTTTGGTTTTACCTTTGGTTTTTTCATCCCTTTTAATTTTTGTAGGGACCCCTCGTTTGCTCGAAACCTAAAATCCGCACATGAATTTCACCATGTGTTACTACAGAAGTTGAGAAGCGAATTGTCAGAAGGCAGGATCCGAGGCCCATTTTCTTCACCCCCCTTTTTCAACTTGAGGGTCTCCCCTTTGGGTGTTGTCCCCAAAAAGTAACCGGGCAAATTTCGCCTGATTCAGCATTTGTCCTACCCCAAAGGATCATCTGTAAATGATGGCATATCGGAGGTGGATGCCTCTGTGTCTTACGTGTCTTTTGATAGAGCGGTTGTGCTTGTTCGGCGGGCTGGAAGGGGCGCGTTGATGGCGAAATCTGACATTGAGTCGGCTTTTCGCCTCCTCCCCGTTCACCCCGACTGTCACTATTTACTCGGATGGTTTGTCGATGGCTCTTATTATTATGACACGTGCCTGCCAATGGGCTGTTCGATTTCCTGCTATTATTTTGAACTGTTCAGTTCATTTTTGGAGTGGGTGGTGAGATGGGAGTCCGGCTCCCATTCCATCACTCATTACTTGGATGATTTTCTGTTTGTAGGACCAAGTGATTCCTCACACTGTCAATTTTTGTTGGATAACTTCTGTCGGCTCATGGCCAAATTTGGCGTCCCCTTGTCACAGGAAAAAACGGTTGGTCCGGTTTCAACGTTATCCTTCTTGGGGATTGAAATTGATTCTGAAGCCATGATTTTTCGCCTCCCATCTGACAAAGTTTCGGCATTGCTCTCATTGCTCAGGGGTTTTTGTTCAGTTCGTAGTGTTACTTTGCGCCAAATGCAATCTTTACTGGGCCTTTTGGTTTTTGCTTGCCGTGTCATGCCGATGGGACGGATTTTTTCTCGTCGCCTGGCCCTCTCCACCAGGGGTGTCAGACTCCCCCACCACCGGATTCGGATCTCGGCACCGCTGCGCGCTGATTTGATTGTCTGGACTGAGTTTATTTCTCAGTACAACGGTCATACATGCTTCCAGGAGGATGAAATAACTAACGAGGAGCTATCCCTTTTCTCGGATGCCTCTGGGTCACTTGGTTTTGGAGTGATTTTTGATGACCAGTGGTGCGCTGAGCGATGGCCAGATTCATGGCATGCTTTAGGCTGGGTTTCCAACTTAACCTTGCTTGAGCTTTTTCCCATAGTGGCGGCTGTCGCTATTTGGGGACCTGTTCTGCAGAATAAGCGCATTTTGTTTTGGACGGACAATATGAGTGTAGTTCATGCGATTAACCATTTGTCTTCCTCGTCCCCTCCGGTGATTAAGTTACTCAGGTCCTTAGTTCTCAGATGTTTGGAACTTAACATCTGGTTTCGCGCCCGTCATGTCCCTGGTTTTCGTAATTCAACTGCTGATGCCCTTTCTCGTTTTTATTTACAGAGATTCTGCCCTCGCGCTCAGCTGGACGGCTTACCGTGCCCTGCCAGTATGTGGAACCTCCTTCTCAGCAACTGATCCCGTTGGTGAGAGCTTCTGTGGCTCCTGCGACGTGGCAAGCTTATGGTAAGGCGTGGTCGGAATGACTGAATTTTGTCGGGCAATCCCCGATTGACACTTCAGAATCTGCCCGTTTGGCAGTTACAGTTCGCTATTTGATCCATTTGCGTGATTCGGGTTTTTCCGGGTCTGTGGCCCGGAGTCGCTTAACTGGCATTGCCTTCCATTTCAAGCTTCGCGGCTGGTCGGACGTTAGAAAAATTTTTATTATCAGTCGGGCCGTTCGTGGTTGGTGTCGGTTGACCCCCCGCCAGGAACATAGACGGCCTATTTCTTTTGCACTGTCTCGCCTTATTGGGGCCGTCCGTAATTTTTGTTCATCCCCTTTTGAATCCGCTCTTTTTGCGGCTTCCTTTGGATTGGCCTTTTTTGGCGCTTTGCGAATTGGTGAGCTCCTGTCCTTGTCAAAGCATTGCCCTGGCGGCCTCCGGCACAATGATGTTACAGTTTGCAACGGGGGTTTGCGCATTCGCATCCGTAAGTCCAAAACGGATCCGTCCGGCAGGGGCTCTTGGATCCCCTTATTCTCTATTCCTGGCCCTGTCTGCCCCATTGTTTTGGTTGACGACTATTTAGCGGTGCGCCGCACTGGTGTGTCCTTCTTATCCCACGAGGATGGTTCACCACTCACGAAGTTTAAGTTTTTATCCCTCTTTCGTAAATGCCTTCGATCGTTTGGTTTAACCCCTACCGAATTTGGGACACACTCCTTTAGAATAGGTGCTGCTACCGAGGCTGCGAGGGCTGGTTTGGCCAACTCTGAGATTCAGCGCATTGGTAGATGGCGTTCTTCTT
This sequence comes from Anomaloglossus baeobatrachus, assembly GCF_048569485.1. NCBI lineage: Eukaryota > Metazoa > Chordata > Amphibia > Anura > Aromobatidae > Anomaloglossus > Anomaloglossus baeobatrachus. Next base: position 259,494,159 of record NC_134360.1, read on the forward strand.
GCTTTGCATGTTAGACCTGATTTATTGCTTTACTAATTCTGTTTCTCTCCATAGGCGGTGCTAGGCCGGTGGTGTGGCTGTTGGGCCACTCTTACATTTTTTGGGCCGGCCAGAGAGCGGCGTATCGTCCGGGTGGAAGGCATCTAGGTTTTCGCGGCCTCGATGTGCATTGGAGAGGCATCAGAGGCCTGATGTGGCCGCAGGTCCTCCCGGAGGTGGTTGGCATCGCTCAAGTTGCTGCGTCTCCGGTGATTTTACTCGTACATGCCGGGGGCAATGATCTTTGTTCCTACCGGCTTGCGGAGCTCCTGACTACTATGAGGTCTGACGTGGATAAATTCCACGGTTTCTTTCCCGAGCTGGTCCTCATTTGGTCGGAAATAATCCCCCGCGTTGCATGGCAGGGGGCTCGCGACGCGGCAGCGGTTGAGCGGTCACGCCGTACTTTGAACGCGAGAATGTCCCATTTCGTTCGCTTTAAGGGTGGTGTAGTCGTCAGACACAGGCAGCTGGAGGGGGACAACTCCAGCCTTATGTTGCCGGATGGCGTCCATCTGTCGGACATTGGCCTCGATATTTTCTTATCAGGCCTCCAGGATGGCATTGAGCAGGCACTCCTTTTGATGGGTAGGGGGTCGGAGCGCTGTCTAGGGACTTTGCTCCTCCGTGGCGGTCAGTTTTGGAATTGTGGAGGTCAAGCGAAGGCTGATTGCGCCGGGAGTCCGGCCTGGCATTACGCCTCGTCTTGATAACAGTATTGATTGGTTGGATATTTGCACAAATTAATGTAAAAGCTGTGACCGACCTCAACCCAGCAAAAGATGAGAGTTTTATATGTTTGCACTTGATTATCTCTCCAATAAAGTTTACTTGTTTTATTACAAATGTGTGTTTTGTTCGGGCATGGGGGGGGGGTTGGTTCTGGTGGTGGGGTCTCAGCAGTCTACATTATAATGCACCCCTGGCAGTACATTCCCTCACATACACTATGATACCCCCAAAGTACATTCCCCAACATACACTATGAGGTCCCTACAACAACCAACCCATACACTACATCAGGGCCGCCATCAGGGCATTCCAACCATTACTGGTGTATGGGGCCCAGTGAAGAAGGGGACCCAGCCGAGCCCGGGGTAATTACTTAGTTTTATGAAGCCCTGACTGGACCCTCTTCTTTACCGGGCCCCAGTCACAGCTGAAGCAGAGGGGCCCAGCAGTGTGGCTTCAGCCACTGCACATGACTAAGCTGCATGTGAAATCCTGTTAGGGCATAATATGCAAATTAGCCATGTGGTGGGAGGCAAAGTGAGTGGAGCAGAGCAGGGAGGCGGTGCGTCATCCTGCAGCCCAGCATGATGAGGTCATCATTTTGCAACCTCATCACAATGCTGAGGGCAATGTGGAGGTGGCAAGGATGCAGCATCCAGTGGATAAAGGTAGGCGCTCCGTGAGCTGAAGATCACTGGGGGTGGTGGTGGGGGGCCCGCTGACTCCAGTCTCTACCTTGCGCCCTCTGACACACATCCAGCTGAAATGCATTGTCGCTAATAGAGGACACCGCACGACGTGGGAGCCAGGGAGGCTGAGTAAAATGTTAGTTTTTTTCTTTTTACAGTAGACAAATATATAAGGACAGGTCCAGGAATGGGACATATATACAAGAAGAAGGACATATATACCAGGAAGGGGACAAAAACCAGGATGGGGACTTATATACCAGAATGTGCCCAGGAAGGGGATATATATACACCAGCAGGGGCCCAGGATGGGGACATATATGCTGGGAAGGGGACAAATAAACAAGGATGGGAACATATATACCAGGAAGAAGACAGATATACCATGAAGGGGAAAGAAACCAGGATGGGGACATATATACCAGGATGGGAATAAATAAACCAGGATGGGAACATATATACTACCAGGAGGAGCACATAATGTATATGCTAGGAAGGCGACAATAAACCAGGATTGGGACATACATACCAGGAAGGGGACATATATACCAGGAGGAGGATATATATCAAGAGGATATTATATAGAGGGGCAATCTGTGTGCACGTGTGTGTACGTGTGTGTGTGTGTGTGTGTGTAGGGGATAGTATAAAGGGAAGTAGTGAGTGGGGCAATATACAGAGGGGCAGTGTGTGTGGGAATAAATATATATATATATAAAAAATATATATACATATAAAGAGAGAGGTAGCTTGTGTAGGGGGATAGTATACCATCGGGCAGCGCACTTGAGGGAATATTATACAGAAGGGTAGTGTGTGGGAGATATTATACGGAGTGGCATTGTATGGGGATATTATACAAAGGGGCAGCACGTGTGTGTGGGGGATACTATACAGAGGAGCAGTGTGGGGGGATATTATACATTGGGGTGGTATGTGTGTGGGTGGATATACAGAGGAGCAATGTACTTGTGGGATACTTTACAGAGGATACGTCTCATGCCTTTGATTAACATAGTGTGGGCATGCTGCCATGGGGGGTGTGTGTATGTACCTCTTATCTAAGAAAACTGCACATTGCATGTCTTCTCAGCAGGCAACTTCAAGGCCATATATAGTGTTCCCTCAGAGATAGCTTGAAGGTCAATGCGTGTAGGAAATGTATCTTTTTAGAAATTCATACATAAACTCATTGTGTGTATAAAAACACTATACAGAAGACAATATGAATGCCAGAGTTACGTTTCAGAATGGATGTCACCGTTACACAAATAGTCATCACACTTGCCTGTCACATCCTTGCTTGCTACTTGTGTTACTGAACCGGTCTCTGCTGCCAGTGCAGGTGGTGCCTGAAGGATGCACAAATACCTACAGGGCAAGTGACGCACTCAAGTAACGTATCCTGAAGGTCCTTGCAAGACTTTCAGGCTCTATCTAGATGGACTTGAAAAGCAACAATCCACCATTATATTCAATTGTATCTGTGTTCTGAGGGCACACATGCAGCTGAAGTCAGATTCAGGACCTACCCCTGACCTGTCAGGACAGCTCCAAAAGAATTCAGAACTGTCTAGTTCCTAGTTGGAAGGTATATGAATGATATAGTAATGAAGATGGTGTGCACAGTATATACACTTGATTTCCATGTACTTTTAAACTAAAAATGTATATCCTAATAAGCCCAATTACCATGTTATAACCAGGCTAAACCCATTGGACAAGGCCAACCAATGAGAAGGGTCACACATCCTTGTTTGGTGATTGGTACCAAGTAGAATCAGACGAGACATTGCATTGGAGGAGAAGGAGTCTCCAACCCGAGGACTCGGCGTCAGAGAAGCCTCCTGTATACAGATGAGAACCCCGATGTATCGGATGTGAATAATTGTTGAAAACATATATCTTCTTAAGGAGTAATGAAGAATGCATAAAGTGTACAGCTAAGATGTTGTGTGCTCCAAAGCCGAGTCATGCCGCCACTCGCCACTTTTCCCAAAACCATACAAAAGCCAATCCTCACTTTATAATTGGCCTTTACTTTGCAGCCAGCAAAATTTATTTCAGGCAAACATAAATATTTGTTCAAATAAGAACAGTTGTAACAATCATTTACCTCATTCCAAAAGAAAAAAACACATAAAACCTCCTTATTTGGGGTCGATGCCTTTTTTTATAAACAAGTGGAACAGATTCTACGAGTTACAGATTGTTTTGGTTCTTTCTGCACAATGTGGTCATTGGACCTGAATGATGGAGCTTGTGTTGGCGGAGGCACATTGTATAAACATAGGCCGGTGTCCACACGGACAAATCAAGAAAGTTTCATTTATTCAGATTGTATCGTTGCGTAGGCCACGTGCACACGGCGCAGATTTGTAGACGATTTTCAGTCCACAAAATATTTGTATCAAAGTAGAGTAGAATTCATGAATTCAATGTATGTTTGCACGGATCTGTAATGCATGTAAAAACTGCAATTTGACTGTTATTGCACACACTACTCTCATTGTGGCTGGCTGTGTGGGGACACATTGTATCAGACACTGGGGGTGTGGAGCTGTCCTTTGGTGACTCTTCATTTGCACAATATGGGGCACACAGCAGCTGGTATGGTATGGTGGCAGAATGGGCAGCGAGGATATAGTCCTTTCTTTGAAGAAGTCGTTCATATTAGTCTATCTTCCTCTCTAAGGACCCTTCACACGTCTGTGTTTCCGGTATGTGAGGTGTCCGTTTCCACACGTACCAGAGACACAGACACTCGTAGACCCATTATAATCAATGGATTTGCTCACACATCCGTATTTTGACAGGGACCGTGTGTCCGTGTGGAGCACATGTGTGTCTATTTGCTCCACACGGCGGGCAGCATGGATGTGATCCATGTGACATCAGTGTGACATGTACTGGTGGACACCCATTCACTAAAATTAATTGGCTTTTTATACTTACCTGTCTCCTGCGCTGTTGTTGCTCCTGGGTCCCGCTCATTATGCCTCATGAATATTCACTGGACTGACTGCAGACCCGGAAGTAAGTGTGGCCGCAACGCCGTAGACAGGTAAGTACACAAGTGCATGCTGTCCGTGTGCTAACACATGGATAGCACAAATTGTGTCTTCAGGGAGAAAGGAGGCAAGCTCTAGCGCCACCTATTGGAAGTAACAATCCTAAAAGTCAAAAGTGTCCCTTTAATGAGCCTTTTCATATGACTTAGGATTTATAGCAGATCAGAACCTCAGTTTGCAGACACGGTGTTTCGGGGTGATTGCCCCTCATCAGTGCAAAATATGAGATCTGATCTGGCTGTATGAGAAGCTATAGTGGGGTCTAAGGGGAAAACCTTTCTCCTTGCGGAGACTTACAAACCAATCTGGCTGGCAGTGAGGAGACTTATAGCTGCAATGCTCCTCTGGGAAATATTCAAATTGTCTCTTCAGGGAGGAATGAGACGAACTTTAGCGCCACCTATTGGAAGTAGTTATAAAAGTCAGAATTGGAGAGGAGCATTGCAGCTATAAGTCTCCTCACTGGCAGCCAGATTGGTTTGTAAGTCTCCGCAAGGAGAAACGTTTTCCCCTTAGACTCCATGGGTAGCACACAAACAGTACACGGAGAACACACACAGGGACACATGGCCATCCATATGGACCTGCACCATGGTCCGTCACACATGGAAGTGTGCGGGGAGCCTAAACAAGGTTTCACAGTGGCCAATGTGTATATCAAAGGGAATAATAACACTCCTATAACACATTATTAAAATATTGGCCGTCACCTTGGAATATCCAGATTTTACCAGTTTGTTAGATGCTTCCATGCTTCAAGGTTTCACGGTCACAGTATGTTTAGAAGGACAATGATGGATCACGTGTTTCTGATCCTAAATTAAGGACCAAGGATTTTTGCTTCGGAAGAAAACATTTTGCTATTGTTGTAGTGGGGGTACTGCTGGAGCCCCATGAATAGTTTCCATTCGAGGAAAGCGAGCTTCGTTTCTGAGTTATATTTAGTGCATTGTATTTAGGAGCGCTCCACGCTACACTATTTATTGGCCGTCCTTGTACACGCAGCACTAATGAGCACTTCGCTTCTCAATCGTTTTACAGAGAGGGCCTCGAAAATAGGGAAATACAAGTGTCCACAGTTTAATGAGCATTGAAATGTTTTAGTCTATTTGTCCAAAAAAACTCAGAGAAATAATTGCAAAACTCTCGCATTATCCAGGACTTTTACAATTTTTTGTATCGGGCGAAGAAGAAGTAAAAAACAGGTAGTTTCTAAGTATCTGCCAGTTCTGCTTGAGGATGACCTCTGCCGGCTCAGCTGGCCATTCCCTCGCTTTCATGTCACATCTCGTCAACACAGCAGCTCATTCTCTTCTGATCTGCTCTGTTGATGAGGTGTCATTGTAGATGTCATGCTGATTGACAGCTGGCACCCTGTGACAGTGAGGAGAGGCCTGTCAATCAGCGTGACGTCTGCAATGACGCCCCATCAACAGAGCAGATCGGAAGAAGCATATGAAGTTCCTGGAGTGGCCTAGCCAGTCCCCAGATCTCAACCCCATAGAAAACCTTTGGAGGCAGTTGAAAGTCCCTGTTGGTTAGCGACAGGCCCAAAAGATCACTGCTCTGGAGGAGATCTGCAAGGAGGAGTGGGCCAACATACCACCACCACCAGTGTGTGCCAACCGGAGGAATGGGCCAACACACCACCAACAGTGTGTGCCAACCGGAGGAATGGGCCAACACACCACCAACAGTGTGTGCCAACCGGAGGAATGGGCCAACATACCACCAACAGTGTGTGCCAACCGGAGGAATGGGCCAACATACCCCCAACAGTGTGTGCCAACCGGAGGAATGGGCCAACATACCACCAACAGTGTGTGCCAACCGGAGGAATGGGCCAACATACTACCAACAGTGTGTGCCAACCGGAGAAATGGGCCAACATACCACCAACAGTGTGTGCCAACCGGAGGAATGGCCAACACACCACCAACAGTGTGTGCCAACCAGAGGAATGGGCCAACACACCACCAACAGTGTGTGCCAACCGGAGGAATGGGCCAACATACCACCAACAGTGTGTGCCAACCGGAGGAATGGGCCAACACACCACCAACAGTGTGTGCCAACCGGAGGAATGGGCCAACATACCACCAACAGTGTGTGCCAACCGGAGGAATGGGCCAACACACCACCAACAGTGTGTGCCAACCGGAGGAATGGGCCAACACACCACCAACAGTGTGTGCCAACCGGAGGAATGGGCCAACACACCACAAACAGTGTGTGCCAACCGGAGGAATGGGCCAACACACCACCAACAGTGTGTGCCAACCAGAGGAATGGGCCAACACACCACCAACAGTGTGTGCCAACCAGAGGAATGGGCCAACACACCACCAACAGTGTGTGCCAACCAGAGGAATGGGCCAACACACCACCAACAGTGTGTGCCAACCAGAGGAATGGGCCAACACACCACCAACAGTGTGTGCCAACCGGAGGAATGGGCCAACATACCCCCAACAGTGTGTGCCAACCGGAGGAATGGGCCAACATACAACCAACAGTGTGTGCCAACCGGAGGAATGGGCCAACACACCACCAACAGTGTGTGCCAACCGGAGGAATGGGCCAACATACAACCAACAGTGTGTGCCAACCGGAGGAATGGGCCAACATACAACCAACAGTGTGTGCCAACCGGAGGAATGGGCCAACATACCACCAGCAATGTGTGCCAACCTTGTGAAGACAGAAAACATCTCACCTCTGTCATTGCCAACAAAGGATATAGAACAAAATATTGAGATCAACTTTTGTTATTGACCAAATGCTTATTTTCTACCAGAATTTGCAAAAAAAAATCTTCCAAATCAGAGGCGGTGATTTTCTGGATTTGTTTTGTCGTTTTGTCTCTCGTAGTTGTGGTCACCTCTGATGTCAGCTACAGGCACAACTGGGGGCTGAATAATGACTTTTCCCCACTGTATATCTCTATTTAATACACTTCTGTATCGCTGCTGTAAACTCCGAGTTCATTCCCTTCTCCAGTCTTATAATTAGTTGCACCCGGTAATTCACAATTTCAGATCAGGTTAAATGCGTATTTGGATCATTCATGACTAATAAAATGAATAATGGCTTTCTAGGGTCAAGAATCTTCAAATTCTCGTGATTTCAAAGATTTACTTTTTACTTTTATTGAAGCAGCAGAAATAAAAGTTAAATAGTGAATAAGTGTTAAAAAGATGGTTGCATTATATAAATCCAATAGTGTCAATATGTTTTGTGATGGAAGAAAATGTATATTTTGACATATACTGTCTAATACTGTATTTAAAAATCATTAATGAAGTCACAATTATGTCAGCTTCAGAGCTGCACTCTTTCAGAACTCTTCATTTCAAGACTAAATTAGTAATTACGTTTATTTGCTCTCTATGACTACCTCATACATCAAATCATTGTCACAGCACAGACTAGGGGAAAGTCCGGCGTGAGCCAAAACACACAAAACAGGGGTTATACCACAACTAACAAGGGGTACACTGGGGATACTTTAGCAATGGTGGGCCCTAGGACTAGTGAGAGGGAAGATGGGCACCTCCTCCACTTGCCTGTTGCTGTACCCTGCACTCCTAGCTAGTCCTTATACAGGTTCCTCACCTGTTGCCGAGCAGGAACCTAAAGCCCTGAAAAGACCCTACAATAGTCATGGCTAGTGAGCAGGCAGGTAAGGGACGCTAGCCCCACCGCTGCTCTAGAACAACACATCAGGGAAGGAAGACAAATAGGGGGAAACCCAACAACAGACTTCTGCAGTCAGCACAGCAACTTCAACAGAGGGTTTCAATAGCTTCTTCCACCTCCAGGCCCAGCATCCAAATGGAAAAGAGAATAACTGGCACCCTCTGCTGGACGCAAAAGGTATATAAAGGGACTTGAAGTGTTCCCAAACCGGAAACACCTGAGCTGGTAATTAGTGACATTAACCCTACAACTGCCATAGAAAAGGAAACACGTTTGATATTGAGCGTCAAGAATGGAAATGACTCAAGTCCTGATTCTGTCACTAGTCTCATAAAGTAGAGACGACTGCGACAATCATGGAGCAAGGAAGGTCCCTCCTTCTCGACTTGCAATAAGAAGCAAATTGCCAACTCTTTAGAAATCACTGACAGGGCTCAATTGAGGGACCGTTTAATACAGCAAAGATACATGATTATTGGAGGCCTTTTAGTGTCATGGGGCTGTAAAAGGTCCTATATGCGATGGATCTGTGCCAGTGACAATCTAATCATGTAATTTTATTACAAGGTGGAGGAAACAGTCATATAAGATATAAGCAAGAGATTAGATTTAAAAGCAATAATGTCATCTCTTGTGGCATGAGATGTGGGTCCTTTGGATGCAACAGGATGGCAGGAGGATAAGCCAAGACGGCAGGACTGGTGCATGGTCGCAGGACTGGCAACTATAACATGGACATATCGAAGACGTGACCAGGAACAGACCTTAAAGGGATTGTCCAGTATAAATCCATAAGTCTGCAGTCCCTCTATGTGTTACTCTATGTGACTGCAGACTTGTGAATCCTCACATCACCTTCTGTAATGCCTGCCTGGATCCACAGACTCAGATGGGATGTAATGGGGAGGCTAGAGGGAAGCCACTCACCAAGCAGGACCCCCAGAACCCTGAAACCCTTTAACCCCTATACAGGGATTTGGAATTACACAGGGAACTGGATATCACTACCTGTGGAAGGCTGCAGTCCGATGAGAGTAGTCGTCAGGCAGGGTCAAACCAGGAATAGCGGAACAGGGACAGAATCGGCAGGCAGTGACGTAGTCAGCAAACGTAGCAGAGGTCAGATCCGGGTCGGGCAGCGAGGTACAAAAACAGTAGGCAGAAGGGTAGTCAGAAAACACGCAGAAGTCAACACAGGAATCACCAACAGAATAGGACGTAACAGGAGCCAGGAAAATCAGAACTATATCTGGCAGTAATCATGTGACAGGAGGGGAAATAAGAAGGGTGTGGTGTCTTCCCATTGGCTGTAGCTGAACGCTGGCAACTTCAGCTGGAAGACACATGCCACCCATAGTCAGCCAGCGGTACTGCAGATCCCAAGCTAACCCAGCCCAGTGGATGATCGGAGCCTGCGCCCACCGGTGCTGCTGGCATCGACTTCTCTCCCATCACCAGCACCATCCACGGCAGGAACACGGCGTCGCCTGGCGATCGGAGCAGAAGTCGGTGGAGCAGACTCCGGCGGTGACGTAACATCTTCACTGTGCGCTGTGAGTATTTGATGGTTTCAGAGCTGGGAACGGCAGTTACGTGGCCGTGAGTATGGGATCTGCATATTCCAGAATCCAACTAGACGGGTGCGGTCTCACTCAATATACTTGCATTGAGCGAAGCCGTGCCCTTCTAGTTGGATTCTGTCTGGGAGGCTGCATATGACCCCCGTTCCCAGCCTAGAATGAAGGCTCTAGTTGGGTTACATAGCAGATGTACAGATGTAGATTTACTGGAATATGTCAGCAGGTTTTTGCTACCTCATCTGACAGCAAAATAATGTAGTTAATGAGATTCTGAATGCAAAGATGTATCCCTTAGATTACTGGCTGCAGCTGTGCTCACATAAACCTGCTGACAGATTCCCTTTAAGTAAACAATTGCACACACATTGATAAGAGAAGGACAGTTGCTTTTTGTTTTCTAACCCTTACAGCATGCTGTCCTCAGCTTATATAGCAAAAACCTGCTGACAGATTCCCTTTAACTACAAATGGAACGCGCCATGAAGTGACAGATCTCCTTTCAACTAGTCCACATTTATCAATCATCAGGAAAAAACCTACAATATCAAAGCCCCATATCCGAACATGCCCCGATGCTACACCATTGATGACTGTTATTTGCAGGGACACCTCGTATGTCTGTATTCGGTTTTGATGTTCTCTGGATGAGGCGCACGCTCCCTCCTACGTGCCGTGCACACTCCCTCCTACGTGCCGCGCACGCTCCCTCCTACGTGACGCGCACGCTCCCTCCTACGTGACGTGCACGCTCCCTCCTACGTGACGTGCACGCTCCCTCCTACGTGACGTGCACGCTCCCTCCTACGTGACGTGCACGCTCCCTCCTACGTGCCGGGCACGCTCCCTCCTACGTGCCGCGCACGCTCCCTCCTACGTGACGCGCACGCTCCCTCCTACGTGACGCGCACGCTCCCTCCTACGTGACGCGCACGCTCCCTCCTACGTGCCGCGCACGCTCCCTCCTACGTGCCGCGCACGCTCCCTCCTACGTGCCGCGCACGCTCCCTCCTACGTGACGTGCACGCTCCCTCCTACGTGCCGTGCACGCTCCTCACAGTCAGGCCCATTCTTCATGTCCTTGGTTAATAAATGCTGTCGGGTTTCATCCTCGCTTGGCAACGTCACAGCAAAAACAATGGGGATTTGCTAAATGACTGTCGATCAGATTTCCTTTAACCACTTTCATTTGATTTTAGGGACAATTGAATTCTATGTTTAGTAGAGATTAGCGCTAAATCCATATTCCTGGCACCAGCAATGAATAGTTTGTTTGATTATACTGGCATAGAGGTAAAAAGCAAAAAAAATCTAAATTAAATGTCTCCAATGGGGATTATTGTCATAATCCAATCCTAAATAGTCGTCCAGCCCTAGCCCAGCTAAGCTGTGCACTCGTCCTACCCTGAGGTGACTTCACGGCCTCTGGTACAATGGGACATGCAGATATAACTGCACTGTGTGACTGGCGGCGTATGTCAGCATTTATAAATCATTATTCATCCATGGTCGCTTGTTTCCCAGCACACTCCAAAAGCATGAATGTGCAATTAACTTTATGAGATTGTCTCCTAAAAGGGAATCTGTCACCAAGTGTTTGTCTACTAATCTGAGAGCAGCATAATGTAGGGCCAGAGACCCTGATTCCAGCGATGTATCACTTACTGGGCTGCTTTCTGTAGTTTTTATAAAATCACTGTTTTATCAGTAGCAGCTTATCAATAAAAGACTAGTAAACCTGCTTCCAAGTAGTCCAGCCCCGCCCCCACCACTGATTGGCAGTTTTCTGCCTATGCACAATGCACACAGAATGCTGCGTGTGGACATGGTTACAGTAGCCTCCATTCAGTGCTGTAATGCTCACGGCCGGTGTAGAGGCGGCGAGTATTACTACTGGATCCACTGGACCACAGGGGGAACCTGAGTTTATCCCCACAGTAGGAGGGGCTTAACTAAGTGCCCACCAAGAGGCGGGTGCCATGTACCACTCCCAGGGCAGTGACCGGGACTGTGGCAGCTGACCCCCAAGACAGGTGATGGACACAGGATCAGACAGATAAAGGTGGGGTGGCTGAGGCAGGGTGGACAGGTGGGTACAGAGAGGAATGCTGGCCACGGCAGGGATAGGCAGATATGGGAAGGTAGACTCAGGTTACGGACACTAGGGTTAACGGGACCTGACAACTCCCTAGACAGACTGAACACTGACTAACACAAGGTGTTGATCAGGCACCTCCCCTAATGGGAAGATACCTTAAATACACTGTGCCTCTCAGCCATAGGGATTTCCTGGAAACAGCTCACCGGCCCTTTAAGTGGAGGGCCGGTGTGAACGTGTGTCTTAGGTGCACTCCCAGGAACCCTGTGTGGAATGTACAGGGGCCGGGAGGGGAAGGAGGCAGCAGCCCACGTGGGAGGCCGTGCGGCAGCAGGGGAGCACGGGACCCGGCCGCAGTGGTGAGTAAGTCAATGTCTCTGCATAGACGCCGGCGCTACAAGAGCACTGATAGATCTGCAGCAATAGATCAGTTTTTAATCAAAACTGCAGCACTCAGTAAAGTAAGGGACACATTGCAAAATTCAGGGTCTCTTTCCCTATACAATACTGCTCTTAGATGAGGTAGAAAAAACCTGGTGACAAAATCGCTTTAATTACATGCATGTTGGAAATTAGTAATTTTGCTGGGGACAGGGACAAGTATGAGCGTGCTGCCCATATATCGTTCTGAGCTCCTGTGTATAGAAATATAAACTATTAGAGAAAATTCACTTTGCTGAAATTTTAAAGAGAATCTCTCATTAATTTCTTGCGATATAATCTGCGGATAGCAGATAGGGGTTAACACAAAGATTTAAGCAATGTCTCTTATCAAGCTGTGTGATTTTTACTTGTTTTACCACCAGGACCTTATCATTGCTTGGACTACATCAGTTACATGAGTTTGTGAGACCTCGTCCGACTACGCCCCCTCCTGTGATAAGCATCTCACTGCTTACAGACAGTGTGTAGAGAGCTGTGGTGTGGGCGGGGTTATCTTACTGAGCTCTGCTTCATTCTACAGATAAGAACTCAGATTGTTGTCATACTGCTGCACCCAGTAAGCTAAGTGATACATCGTTGGAATCAGGATCTCTTTTCTTACATTATGCTGCTCTCAGATGAACTAGCAATAACTTGCAGGCAGATTCCCTTTAACTACTACTAATAATTCTGCTACCGATTCTTAGCAATAGGTTCTTATTACTTGAAGTTACTGGCAACATTTGTAAAGCATTGCTTACAGAACCTTGCATTGCCTGAAAAGCAAATTTTGCTTTCATGCAAATTGTAAGTTGCTTTCACGTGTGCATAGTAGAGGATTGTGACTTCAGTTGTTTGACCACCAACCCAGAACAACTACAGTTTATGCTTAGAGCAGACATCCGTCCCCGCAGCGGGGCTGACTTCCTTATGGTTACTACGTCATCTCTTCTCTTTCAGAGCTTGAATTTAACAATATTCACCTGCTTAAAGAGAATCTGTAGACAGGTTTCTGCTATTTATAAGCTGAAGTCAGCATGCTGCAAGGGTTTAAACAGAAAATTCAGGGATGCCTGTATTGTCATGGTCCAATCTGTTGTTTATTTCCTATGTTTGTTTAAGCAGCAGGACCCTTATCATTGCTTGGACTACAAAGTCATGCACATGACTAAAACCAGAACAAGGAAACGGTGGACATTCATATTGAAGTCAGACCACTCCCCGAACAAACACATCATTTTTGAGCAAAGGCATAAATGGAGAGTTTGAATGGCCAACATATTTTACCACCACCATCAAAGAAAAAATGCTAATCCAAATTGTCTATAAATAACAATAAATTTTATTTAGAAAATAGCAAAAGACAGGTCAATATATTTTTAAAAAGTTATCCCATGTGGGGTTACATATAATAAAACACTAATTACATCAAATATTAACTAGTAAGAAAGGCCCACAGAAGCGTGAGGACACCAAAATAAGCCCCATAGATAGGACGGCACACCGGCACCGGAGCTTGAGCACACAGAATGTAGTATAGAGGGTTAAGATCTAAATATATAGTTAGGATGTGGTGTAATTTTATTGAAATGGAATGCCCAAATTGTCTACATTAAATCACTAGGTGGCGCTACAATAGTGTCAAAGACACCAATTTCCATTCAGTGTGATTATCAGGCCCATACCATACAGGACTGAAACATCCCTCATCCAGACTTACCCATCGTAAGAAGTGCTCAGCACAGATGTCGGGGTGCGTCCAACCCCGACGTACGTTTCGATATGATCTTCCTGGGGGAGCCAAAGTAATGTACATGACAGTGAGGCATTCTCCTTCCTGTGATTGACACCTCACTGTCAATGTACAATCACTATAGAGCTGGTGTGGGCGGGGTCAGCTCTCTCAGCTCTGCTACATGACTAAATCTAAAAATTCAGATTGTGTCAGAATGGCTGCACTCAATAATCTAAGTGATACACCGTTGGATTCAGGATTTATTTGCCTACATAACGCTACCCTCAGATGAGCAAAACCTGCTAACAGATTCCCCTTAAGCAGAGGAGAACTGAGACATGTTAAAGATGTTAACAGCAGCTTTACAGAGTGAAAAAAAAAACTACTTTTGCTGCAAAGAATTTCAAAGGAAAAATATCCAAGATTTCATTTAGTCAAATTTAAAAAAAAAAAAACAACTTATGAAAACACTGAATTAAAAGCTACAGGAGCAGTTTCTTCAAGGAAGTAACCTCCCTTTTGACGAAAGGGAAAGTTACCCCTAAAATGTTGCACAGGTGTGCAGGTAAAGGATTCCATCATTGCAGCGTCTCAGCATGCAAGATTGAATGCAGGTGGAATGGAACATGTATCCAGGGTAGCACCTTTAGGCCCTCTTCACCTGTCAGTGATTCCGGTACATATAACGCAGTTTTCATATATAGTGGAGACGCGGACATACACAGACCCATTAAAATCAATGGGTCTGCGCACACAGTGTTTTCACAAGGACCATGTGTGTCCATGTGGAGTACATACATGTTTGTGTGCTTTGCAAGTCTCCGGCAGCTCTTGTCACATGGACACACACTGATGTGATCGATGTGACACGTACCAGAGAAAACACGTATCTTTGAAGTAAAATGATTTCTATACTCACCTGTCTTCGGCGCTGCTGTTATTTGCTTCCAGACCATTATGCTCATGAATATTCCCTGCACCGTGGATCTGGAAGCAGCAGCAGTGCTGGATACAGCAGCACCGGGGACAGCAGCACCGGGGACAGCAGCGCCGAGGACAGCAGCACCGGGGACAGCAGCACCGGGGACAGCAGCACCGGGGACAGCAGTGCCGAGGACAGCAGCACTGGGGACAGCAGCGCCGGGGACAGCAGCGCCGAGGACAGCAGCGCCGGGGACAGCAGCGCCGGGGACAGATGAGTATAAAGTTCCTGCTCTCTGTGTGCTCTCACAGATAGCACACAGTGAACACTATTCTGCCAAAATCACGGCACACGGATGGGCCATACGCACCTTCCACACGGCCATGCAAAACACAAAGGTTTTTCACGGACGTGTGAAAGAGGCCTTCGGAGAATTTGGTGCCGGGCCTGCCAGCTGAACTAGTCCCCTGAGACGCATGGTCCTCTGCCGGTAAAGCCCTGCAGCATTTCAGCGGATCTCTGACTCGTGGTGCTCCGGGACCAGCAGCATTAATCAATGACAGGTTTCCTTTAAATTATTTGCACTTTTTGACTTTCCATGCAAGCAGCCACAAGCCCCCCAAAAACACACAAGCTCTCTGCAGATGGGGCCCAGACATGAGGCAGTACTTAGCGTTACACGGATACTTTGCTCCTTCTATTTTCTAAAGGCTCACGAATGTTTGCAATGATTAATTATAAAAAGCAACAAAATTAGCGTAAATGCCAGATCTGCAGGTTTCCATATGAAGAGCTGAGCAGGATGGTGCTTGTGACCTCCCCTCGCTGTCATGAGATGATGCTAATGATGCGTGGGATGAGTGAAGCGCAAACACAACTTTCTGAGAACCCACAAAGCTAAAAATACCCATCTTCAGCTCCTAGCACCGAGCGTTAGATTAGGAAATATTAAGAGCACGGAGGAGAAGCATGGCTCCAAGCGGTCGCAGAAAAAAGTCAAAAGTAATGAATTTCGACATTGCTCCAACAGCTCCTGCTGCATGGGAAAGTTTCCTACTGCAAAATTAATAATAGACCCATCCGAATGCTAGAGGCTGTTGTAACCTGCAGATATCAGTGTATCTGGTTATATAACGCTGTGTCTAGAATAGTAACATGTTAATATAGGTGGTGCCGAGCTGACCAGGGTGCATAGATATACGCAATGTATTCCACACACCTTACCACATTATTCTAGAGGGGGCCAATTCATTCTCCCAGGGGGCCACAGAGAAAGTGGGACTATTGCAGAGGACTGACCCAAAAGGCTGAATTATTAGTCTCACTAATGACGCCATGGTTGTAGCGGGAGCGCGGGAATGCGAGTAACTGCTTCATTTTGTTATTTTCATGCAGCACATACGATTGGACAGAAAAAATGTATTTGCACAAATCTCTTTTAAGGGGGTTTTCCACAACTGGAAAACCCCTTTTAAATGCCCTGAGGCTTCTAATGGTGTGCACTGGGTTAAAACAATAAAATCAGATGCTACTTAATCTACCCTGTGGAAACACGGGAGTCAGTGGGTGCTCTCCTGTGGAGACACGGGGGTCAGTGGGTGCTCTCCTTTGAAGACCCGGGGGTCAATGGGTGCTCTCCTGTGGACACATGGGGGTCAATGGGTGCTCTCCTGTGGAGACACGGGGGCCAGTGGGTGCTCTCGTCCACTGATCCGGCCACCTTTAGAAAGACAGCGTGGCCCAGGGCTCATCCCAACTGAACGCCCGACCTCCTTAACCGTGGGCAGAACACTACTCAGACAACACAGGGTGAGGAAACCACAATAATTAGACTTTATTGGATCCCCAAACAATTAACGGCACATAACACATAACCAGCAAAACACACAAATGTAACAGGCAACAGAGTCTCACCCTTCTGCTGGCTCACCAGGGATTAGAATGTCCGTGCCTCAGAGGTTCCAGGGCTACTTACTCCAATCCAGCAGCACCCCGCTTTCAGCGGCACCCACCGAGAATGGAATAACGCCAGATTTAGGAAGCTGGCTGAGGTCCGCAAAGTCTGTAGCCAGGTGACCAAATTGTCCCAACTTGGGTTTCTTCCTTAAGTAGTCTCTGGTGAGATGATGTGATATAATCCTGGCAGCCAGAGTCGAAATCCCTAGACTGTGGTATGGTCTCCAATCGGAATCGGAGTCCCTAGATTGAAGCCACAAGGTATCCTGATCCTCTAACCAGCTCCTAAGAGCTTAGACTAGATTGTTATGATCCGGAACCATGGAAGACCACCACAAATCATTGGTAAAAAGTGACAAGAGCATTGGCAACTAATCTGGCCGCCATCCCCTTACTAACCATCAACACTAGAAGTAGCCGAGGGGTGAACTAACATCCTGTGCACCGCGAACCCAGCCGGAGAACTAGCTATCCTAAAGGAAGGAAAGATGAATAACTCTCTGCCTCAGAAAATAGACAAGAATAGCAAGCCCCCCACATTCAAAGACTGCGGTGATATAGGAAAAACACAATACACACATAGATGACAGGATTAGCAAAAGGTGAGGCCCACACTGACTAACATAGGAAAGGACAGGAAAGGGACTGATGGTGGCCAGAGAAAACCCCTGCAAAATTCCAAATTCCTGATAGTACAAAAAGGCCCTCAGATCGCACGATCTGAACTCCGTCCTATACCAGGTGCTCTTGTCATACCAATGAATAGAAAACAAGAATCATAACAAATTCAGAAAGCCACAAACACATGGACTTAAAGGAGCTATACTCCAAACAGAACTGCAGGGAGTTCCCCAGCCAAGCAACTGAGGGGGAAAATCCCTGCTTGCAAATAAACTGAAAACAACCACAGAAAATGACAAACCCAGATAAGAGCAAAAGAACCAAACAATAAATAAAGAGCAAAGCACTTATCTGGGGTAGATGTGGTGTGGAGCAGAATGAAGCAGGCTGGTGATACAAAGAACAACTGACATCCGGCATAGCCTGCTATCAGGCCAGGATTTAAATAAGCAGAGAGTTAGCAATGGAAACGCCCATTGCTCAACACACCAGGTCTAAGTCCAAACCATTCCTGGCCACCAGAGGGAGCCTCCCACAGCCAAAGCATAATTGACATTCACAACACTGGATCATGCAACATCCATCAACAACCTGGTGACTCCAAGAAGTCCCCTTTTATAGCCATAGCCTTCCCTTAGTATATACTGTGCCCTTATCGGTTTATTGTACAAGGTTGCTTCTCTAAAGCCCGCTTTACACGCTTCAATATATCTCACAATCCGTCGTCGGGGTCAAGTTGTAAGTGACGCACATCCGGCATCGTTTGTGAGGTATCTGCGTGTGACACCTACGTGCGATCAGGATTGAACGCAAAACCGTTGATCGCAAACACATCGTATCTTTGTCTAGAATTGAATGTTTTGTTGCACGAACCTAGTCAATTGAAACGTGTGACATCCCTCATACGATTTTGATGTCTGAGGCTATGTGCGCAGGTGTGCGCTCTGCACCGCAGCTAAAAAAAGTCCGCTTCAGAGCGCAGCTGAAAAGCTGCGTTCTGAAGCGTCTCACAATGTCTGTCATTCACTAATCACTGTCAGTCGGTCACTATCTCTGTCCCTCTCTCTCTGTCCATGTCAGTCTATCCCTCTTACCCCCTCTCTCATACTCACCGATCCCCGATCCCCGGCGCGGCGCTC
Source organism: Anomaloglossus baeobatrachus (assembly GCF_048569485.1). Classification (NCBI taxonomy): domain Eukaryota; kingdom Metazoa; phylum Chordata; class Amphibia; order Anura; family Aromobatidae; genus Anomaloglossus; species Anomaloglossus baeobatrachus. Next base: position 259,512,860 of record NC_134360.1, read on the forward strand.
CACGGCATTCACACTGCTCTGGCGGCTTTTACTATTTTGAAAAAGCCGGCCGCTCATTAAACAATCTCGTATTCCCTGCTTTCCACGCCCACCGGCGCCTATGATTGGCTGCAGTGAGAAACGCCCCCAGGTGTCTCACTGCACCCAATCACAGCAGCCGGTGGGCGTGTCTATACTGTGCAGTGAAATAAATAATTAAATAATTAAAAAAAACCGGCGTGCGGTCCCCCCCAATTTTCAAACCAGCCAGATAAAGCCATACGGCTGAAGGCTGGTATTCTCAGGATGGGGAGCTCCACGTTATGGGGAGCCCCCCAGCCTAACAATATCAGCCAGCAGCCACCCAGAATTGCCGCATACATTAGATGCGACAGTTCTGGGACTGTACCCGGTTCTTCCCGATTTGCCCTGGTGCGTTGGCAATCGGGGTAATAAGGAGTTATTGGCAGCCCATAGCTGCCAATAACTCCTAGATTAACCATGTCAGGCGTCTCCCCGGGATACCTTCCATGATTAATCTGTAAGTGACAGTAAATAAACACACACATCCGAAAAAATCCTTTATTAGAAATAAAAAACACAAACATATACCCTTGTTCACCACTTTAATAAGGCCGAAAAAACCCTCCATGTCCGGCGTAATCCAGGATGGTCCAGCGTCACTTCCAGCTCTGCTGCATGAAGGTGACCGGAGCTGCAGAAGACACCGCCGCTCCTGTCAGCTCCACGCAGGTAATGAAGGGAATAGTGCGATCAGCTGAGCTGTCACTGAGGTTACCCGCTGTCACTGGATACAGCGGTGGCCGTGAGTAACCTCAGTGACAGCTCAGCTGATCGCGCGGCTCTCTTCAGTTGCTGCGTGGAGCTGACAGGAGCGGCTGTGTCTTCTGCAGCTCCGGTCACCTCCATGTTGTAGAGCTGGAAGCGACACTGGACCATCCTGGATTACGCTGGACATGGAGGGCTTTTTCGGGCTTATTAAAGTGGTGAACGAGGGTATATGTTTGTGTTTTTTATTTCTAATAAAGGATTTTTTCGGGTGTGTGTGTTTATTTACTGTTATTTAATATGAAGGTCTGGGGGCATTTAAGGGAGGGTTTACTCATTATAATTATATGCATTTGCATCACTCATCTTATAATAAAAGATATTTGGTCCTCATGTCCAGGTGACATGTGACCTCCGCATAGCCCCCATCTCGGCAAGCACCACCAGTCAGCACGATAAGCACCATGACCCCAACACATCCGGACAGTGACAGCCAAAGGGCTTGGAAGTGGTCCACCCACTCCTGATCTAGATCCAAAATTATAAAGAGGTTCTCCTCCTAAGTCATAGAGGTTGTCCACCTTTGGGGACAATATTTTTTCTTTAACCTACCGTATTTTTCGCTTTATAAGACGCACCTGATTATAAGACGCACCCCCAAATTTGGTGAAGGAATAGAGAATTTTTTAATAAATGGGGTCCGTCTTATAATGCCAGGGCCGTCTAACAAATCATTTAGGGTATATGTCCCTCATAGCTCCCCATCCTAAAATTAGCCTCCTTAATCTGGATATGGCCACCTTATATTGAATATAGCCCCCTTGTGCTGGCACATGTCCCCCAGTGATGCCACATGTCCCCTATGGCTGGCACACATCCTCTATGGCTGGCACACGTTCTCTATGGCTGGCACACGGCCCCTATGGCTGGCACACAGCCCCCTGTGGCTGGCACATGGCTCACTGTGGCTGGCACATGGCCCACTATGGCTGGCACATGGCCCCCTTTTGCTGGCACATGGCCCCCTGTGGATGGCACATGGCCCACTGTGGCTGGCACACGGCCCACTGTGGCTGGCACATGGCCCACTGTGGCTGCACATGGCCCCCTGTGGATGGCACATGGCCCATGGACCAATAGTAGTATATCCAAGCAAGGTATCAGTGCAGCGGCCCCCACAAACACTGACGCGCGTTTCGCAGCTACCATGCTTCGTCCAGTGTTTGTGGGGGCCACTACCCTGATACCTTGCTTGGATATACTACTATTGGTAATATGTTGTGTGGTTTGCATATCTTACTTCACTGTCTCTATATTTAATAGTTTTATACCTGATTGACATCTGTTATATATATAATAATATTATATAGACTGTGAACTTTATTGCCAACCACACATTTAGTAATAATATTATTCTATTGTTTGCTTTGGTATTTTGTGGTGTGATCTTTACACCATAGGTGCCGTGTCCCCCATGTGAATTTATTCCATCCGTCACCTGGGTGGTTCCATTCGATAATAATTTTTATATATACGTATTGTTAATAAAGAATCTGTTGAAGTAAATCTTGTAAATTAGCTTGCTTTCAGTTTTTGGTGTTTTATTATGTAGCAAGTGTTTTGGAATTATTGTGACATTGGTGTTATATTACACATGTACAGACAATATCAAACATTACAAAGTAAGGCTACTTTCACACTTGCGTTGAACGGTATCCGTTGCATTGCGTTGTGTAACGGATGCAACGGATGTGTTGCATATAGTGACACAACGGATGCAACGGATGCTGCAAAACAACGCAATTCGTTTTGATTTTTTTTTTTTTTTTTCCCGGTTTTACCAGCGGCAGACTATAGTGAACGATCAGCTGATCGTTCCCTGCAGCCGGCCGCTGGGTGATCAGCTGATTGCTCCCAGTAGCCGGCCGCCGGGTGATCAGCTGATCGCTCCCGCCCGCCGGGTGATCAGCTGATCGCTCCCGGCTGCCGGGTGATCAGCTGATCGCTCCCTGCAGCCGGCTGCCGGGTGATCAGCTGATCGCTCCCGGCCGCCGGGTGATCAGCTGATCGCTCCCTGCAGCCGGCCGCCGGGTGATCAGCTGATCGCTGTCACTTGCCGGCGCCCGGGCATGCCGGCGGGCGGGCGCTCAGCTGAGCGCTGTGACTTGCCGGCGGCCGGGCATGCTGGTGGCCGGTCATTCAGCTGAGCGCTGTCGCTTGCCGACGGCCGGGCGCTCAGCTGAACGTTCGGCCACCGCGAGCCAAAATAAAGTTTGATTTAAAAAAAAAAAAAAAAAAAAGAGCATGCGCAGTGAAATCCAGAGGATTCCGCTGCTCAAAATAACGTTACATGCTGCGTTCCTCCCGCTGGGCGGAAGCAACGGAGCGTCGCCCAGCGGAAGCAACGCAGCTCCTTTTGGTACAATCCGTCAACCATACAAGTCTATGGGAAACAGCGGAATCCGTTAACGGATTCCGCTGTTTCCCAAAAGGGCGGATTGTAACGGAAGGAAAATAACGCAAGTGTGAAAGTACCCTAACACATCATTCAACAATTAGCAAGTTCAGTGAGGACCCTGCACATAAGGTAAAAACGCCATAGTTTATGATCGTACCATCATTATAATACATAAGGGTATTTAAATAAAGCTGGAAAATGGGCCTATAGAAGTGAGTGGAAGTTCAGCACCAGATTTCTCCATCTCCATTGCCACTGCTTTAGATCTTATGGTATTGAGCACTTAACTCCAATATTCATGGTCGACCACAAAAACCAGCCCCCTGTTCTCCTTGTGTGGTTTGTAAAATATAACTCTGATCAGGCCTCATTCTTCAGACCCGTCTTCCTTCCAACGATTTGGTAAGCAATCAGAGCTCAGTTTTCATAGACCTAAATCAGAGTAAGAACTGATTGAGGCCCATCGGATCCTTCCGGCCAGTCCAGTGGTGAACTTCGGAGAAGCGTTGTGTGAGTCCAACATGATGGATTTCATGCAACAAAGAATTACGATTGTGAAGGCCAATGGGAATACCTTGGGAATATCTCTTTTACTGGCACTAATATCTCTTAAAACGTATTCGTTTTTTGGCTGGAAAGTGTCCATATTTCAGCAGGAACATTGAATTTGTGTGTTCAGCTAGAAATCGCAACCTGTTTCTCAATAAATAATCAACTCTTACAATGAAAAGATGAGTTAAAAGCTTTTATTATCTTTTCTTCTGTGGAAATAAACTGTAAACTGGATTTGGCAATATGGTACTGTTCTTGTGATTTACTTAGATCATGAAAAAAAATGTAATCACTTCCGCGAAACAGACTGGTACAAAATAAAAAAAACTGTAGTACCAAGATGAAACATGAGTCAATAAGAAGCAGCTGTCCTAAGAAACTTACTCATAGAACACACATCCAAATGTAGCATATTCCACGCCAGGGGTCCAAACACGCGGCCCGGGGCCATTTGCAGCCCCTGAGGCTGTCATCTGTGGTCTGAGGGTCACGGGAGCTTCCGAGGCATTCTCGGCAAAGCAGAGAGCAGGTCAAGGAAGATCACATCAGCACCCCTTATCGATAAAAATCCCCTGTATCATTGAAAACTCATATTGTCCTACAAGTAATGTGGTCCGCGGAGGAGAACATAGCCATAGTCGAGACAAGAAGAGGCCAGTTGGGTTTGAACTGTTGGGCAGAATGCAGTGTTGTTTTGAGTTAATTTGTTTTTCAGAATATGAGGTTTGGTTTTTTCCGCGGTTTTTGTGTTGACTTTCTTAGGCTCTTTTCATATTAGTGAGTTGGTTAGTACTTCGAAGTTGGTGAAATGGGCGTTTCTGTTGAGTGACACATGTTTGGTGGAGGACAGGGTGGAATGTTCTTTATGGCATTTGAAAACACATCAAATTGGTCAAAGTACTGCAAGCTGGTAGTGTTGCATGTGGTACCAGGGCATGAAGCATGTCCTATTGCAATAGTGAAACAATTTATAAGCATTCGGAGTGGTTGTTCAGGTTCATTAGTAAGGCATCTGCCTGTTTCTTCCCTTTCCAGCTATCAGTCGATCAGCAGTCCTGAAGGGATGTTTCTTGCGTTTCGGTGATAAGCTTGCAGGGTATAGGGAGCGTTGGAGGCAGATGTTCATCCTGATGACCAGCAACTTGGGCAGGACAGGTCCTTGTCGTTGATTAAATGGCTCAGAATCCACAGTATGAGTTGGGGGGAGAGTTTTACAGGAATTCTCCTATTTTTGCAGAGTGAACTGGATACCAAATGTGCTGGTGTTGCATGTGGGAGGGAATAACATTGGAGTTGGATTCTCTCGGAAATTAATTTGTGATAAAAGTTGGACCTATTGAGACTGTGATCAGCTTATCCTGGGATTATCATTGTTTGGTTGGACTTTGTGTCGTGATTCACTTGGACTTGGACGTACACAAGGTCCGTGGCTAGAATTAATAAGACACGGATTAAAGTTAATAAGTTAATAAGGTTGTAGGGCGTTTTGTTGTCAGGAATGTTGGCATAGTGGTGAGACATAAGGAGTTAGAGATACCTTCAAGGGATCATTTGAGATTGGATGGTGTTCATCTCAACGCTCTAGGTACTAATTTGTGGATGTTGGAATTGAGGAATGGTATAGAACAAACTTTGGGTTGTTGGCGGGACAAGTCCACATAATGCGTCAAGTGGTCTGATCTGTGGAAGAGTTAGGTCTGGTTTAGAGGATGGTCAATTGGTGATGTCCTTTTGTTGGGAAGGCTAGGAGAAAAATAGTGTCTTCTGTTACAGGCCAAGTAACTTGCGAGCCTAGGTTCTGCAAAGTTTTGGGGTATCGATTATGTGATATTAATATCTCCCTTGGTGGGCTGGAGCTGTGTGGCCAGGGAAAATTGTGAGGTTGTAAGGTTTACCTCTGGACTAGACCTATTAGCTGTTTATTTTCATGCAAAGTTTACATGGATTATATACCGTATTTTTCGGATTATAAAAGGCACCGGATTATAAAACCATCCCCAAATTTAGAGGGAAAAAAGGTGAAAATGGGGTCTATCATATAATCCAGTGCTGTCTTAGCGGGGGGGGGGAGTTCAGCGGTGGTGGAGCAAGGTCACAGGAGGCAGGGGCGGTGATGGAGCAGGGCGATGCTGCAGACAGTGCGGTGGGTGTCCCAGAAACTGTGTAACGTCTGCCCTTGACCACAGACTAAGATGATTGTCACAAACAGACTAGGGCTAGCCACCAAGTTGGCAGGGCCTCAAGAACCCTGAAACCCTTTAACCCTTATACAGGGATTTGGAAGGCTGCAATCCAGGAAAGAGTGGTCGTCAGGCAGGGTCCAAATCAGGAGGCACAAAAAGGGACAAACCCGGGAGGCAGGAGCGTAGTCAAGAAATCAGGCAGAGGTCAAACCTGGATCAGGCAGCAAGGTACAAAAATGGCAGGCAGGAGGGTAGTCAGAAAACAAGCAGAAGTCAGAACACCAGAATCACTTAACTGAACAGGGCGGGACAGGAACCAGGAATACAAAACTATCTCTGGCAGTTGTCAGCAAACAGGAGGGAGAATAAGAAAAGTGTGGTGTCTTCCCATTGGCTATAGCTGAATGACGGCAACTTCAGCTGGAAGCCACCTACAGTCAGCTAGTGGTACTGCAGGTCCGAGGGAAATCCAGCTTAGTGGATGAGAGGAGCCTTCGCCCACCAGAACCACTGGCACCGACTCCTCTCCCATCCCCAGCACAATGCATGGTGGGAACACGGTGTCGCCTGGCAATCAGAGCAGAAGTCGCAGGAGCGGACTCCGGCGGGAACATGACAAATTGTCGGCGGTAGTGGCGACTGCTGTGCTGGGACGGCTGTGCTGGGGCTGTGGAGACTGGGCTATAGTTGCGGCGGCTACAGCAGTGGTGGCGGCTGCTGTGCTGAGGCTGCAGGCGGTGAGGCCTTCAAAGAAAAGGCGCCCGGAGTTGACACATGCGCAGATTGAGCTATCAGCTCAATGACAAGCCGAGATCTTATTGTACATGCGCCACCTCCAGGCATCATTTTCCTTAAGTCCGCCGATGGGAGATCAATGGGCCGGAGGCGGCACGTGTGCAGATGAGATCTTGTGTCAAGAGCCCCATCTGCACATGCGCTGCCTCTGGGTTCCATTATTTGAAACTTGCACCGCCCGCAGCTCCAGCCCAGCCGCCACCGCCACAGCCCCACCCGAGCCACCGCCCCAGCACAGCTGCTGGTGCCCCTGCACAGCCGCCCCAGCACCTGCACAGCCTCCACAGCCCCTGCACAGCCACCGCAGCACTGCCCCTGCCTATTGCTACCCCTCTCCACCACCTCCGGTAAGCTACATTCGGATTATAAGACGCACCCCTCAATTTTTGGGAGGAAAAGTGTGTCTTGTAATCCAAACAATATAGTATATAGTTTGGGTGTGGGAATTTTGTAACAATATTTAATAAAGGGGCTGCTGTGGCCATTTTACTCAAGTGGCAAGCCGTTGTGTGTTTTATTCCATATACTGGGCATGGTGGGGGTGATGTTTAATGCTGAAGCCTTTGCATCTGCCGCCATGAGATGAGACACGCCAGGTCATGGCTCAGCTACTTTGCTTGAAGCTTATACACAATCTTGCACACACTTCAGTTTCATAAAATTTAGAACTTGGAAAAATGACAAAAGACAAGATGGAAAATATAGAAAAAAATACAAAATGATAAAGTTGTCAGTAAAATGCGGGTGAGCCTGTAGAAGGATAGCCACAAAGGCCAGTGGTGGTCTGCGTTTCTTCATTGCAGAGGCGCTGACACCGGGTATGGGATGTACGCATTCTTAGGATGGATGGAAGGTAATATAGCAGTGGTGTTGACACCTACGGATGGAAAGTGGTAACTCCCCAAATCTGGAAATAATTTCCTTGGTTCTCACCAAGAGAATAAATTGGGGGAGACACAAATGTTCATTTGTTAGCACTGGAGCCACAGACTCTGTTTATCCAGAGCAACGCCTGCATGGGTAAGAAGTAATCAGAGGTGGGATCCTCTGCATAGAGCACATGGAACCAGCAGTACAGAGGGTCTGGATGGGGTTTACATCAGTTAACGGGAACCTGTTACATGTGAAAACGCTATTAATCTGCAGATATAGGGTTAATCTGCAGGATACTAGCATTAGAAACCTGCCCGACACCTGCACATTAAACCCCACTGCTGGGAGGAAATGAACTTCAATCCTCCCGGCAGAGTTCAGGTTTCAGTCACTGCTCTGTGTATGGAAAGCTGCGGCTTTAACCACTCCCCCGCACTGACTGACAGCATTATAACCTGCTGTCAGTCAGTGCAGAGGGTGTGGTTACAGTCGCTGCTCTAGATTCACAGAGTGATGACTGAACTTGTGCCAGTGCCCCCTCCTCCCGAATGCTGCCGAGAGGATTAAAGGGTTTAATCTGCAGGAATTGGGCAGGCTTCAGAAGCTATTAACCTGTAGGTTAACCCTATATCTGCAGGTTAAAGGGAATCTATCACCATGTTTTTACTTCTAATCTGAGAGCAGCATAATGTAGAGACAGAGATCCTGATTCCAGCGATGTGTCACTTACTGGGCTGCTTAGTGTAGTTATGATTAGTTTAATCAGCAGTAGGTTCTCATTACAGGACTACTTGGCGTGCTGCAGGTAGTCCAGCATATTCATGAGCTCTGTATAACTGCCATATCTGCAGCAGAGAAAACATTGATTTTTATCAAAATTACAGCAAACAGCTCAGTAAGTGACACATATCTGGAATCAGGGTCTCTGCCTATACATTATGCTGCTCTCAGATGGGGGAGAAAAAACCTGGTGCCAGATTCCCTTTAATAGAGTTTTTACAGGTGACAGGTTCCCTTTAATGCCGGGGTCACAGGAGTGTTGATTCTCTCATGTGAGAGAATCGGATCGATTATGGTAATCACACTCCGATCAGACTCTGATCCAAGTTTGATCATAGTGAAGCTTCATGTGATCCAATTCTCCCAGATGAGAGACTCAGAGCACATGGTCATGAGAAGATGGAGAACAGAATTGGGTAAAATTAAAATAAAAACAATAATCATCATCATCGTAATGACCACTCCAGCTCCATCACTATCCGGGTCCCCTAAAATTTCCACTTTTGGGTCCATCTTATCATGAAACGGAAATCCTATGAGCTGCAGCTCACCAGTCACTAAGGTGGATGTCAGAGCCGATGGGAAGTCAAGACCCATGAGAGATCCATTACTTCATAACATTATGTGCAGCCTTATAAAGAGCTGACAACATCACTGACGTGACAAAACTCAGACCGTGACTGTGCTGTGAGGGGACAAGGACTTTCTAATAAACGCTCACCGACAGTTCCTCCGTGCACATCCTCTTCTTTGTGTCCTCCACTAGAACTGTGTAATTAATTTATTCGCTGTAACGCCTGCCTGGATCCACAGACTGGCTGTAAGGGGAGTCTAGAGAAAAGCCGCTCACAAATCAGGACCCCGAGAACTCCGCAACCATTTAACCCCTATACCGGGATTTGGAATTACACAGAGCCCCAGAGATCCCCACCTGTGGTAGGCTGTAGTCCGTGGTCGTCAGGCAGGGTCAAAAAACAGGAAGTGCTAAACAGGAACAGAATCGGCAGGCAAGGGCGTAGTGAGGAGACAAAGCAGAGGTCAAATCCGGAACTGGCAGCAAGGTACAAAAACGACAGGCAGGAGGGGAGTCAGAAAACAAGCAGAGGTCAGCGCACAGGAATCACTAAACAAACATGAACCAGGAGCACAGAACTATCTCTGGCAGTGGTCATGTGACAGGAGGGGGAATAAGAAGGGTGTGGTGTCTTCCCATTGGCTGCAGGTGAATGCTGGCCACTTCAGCCGGGAGACACACGCCACCTACAGTCAGCCAGTGGTACTGCAGGTTCTAGGGAAACCCAGCCTAGTGGATGAGCGGAGCCTGTGCTCAGCAGAGCCACGGGCACTGACTTCTCTCCCATCACCAGCACTATCCATAGTGAGAACATGGCGTCACCTGGCGATCAGAGCAGAAGTCGCAGGTGCGGACTCCGGAGGGGACATGACATTCACTTAGTAATACAGTTCAATGGATTTAAATGTAATTCTCTGTCATGATATTACTTTGCGATAGCGAGGGACAGGGAACTTCTATGCTGTACCTTACACTAGGGGACCTTAGGCTATCCCTCACCTCCGGATTACTCCTAATGGTGGAGACGCCAGTGTCCATATCTTTCTATACTCCTGAGATATACTACTCTAATACCCTCCTCCCCCCAGGGAGGGACAGGTTAGGAGCTAGATGGAAAACAGATAAGGACAGACAAGGGAAAACCAAAACTAACACACTGCACACACAAAAGATTAGACAAAGACAGACTCAGGAGACAAATATCAGCAGCATGGTAGCATCAAAAAGGCAACAAGAGTTAACACCACAACTGCACACAGCAACAGGTATCACACCAGATAGTCTGAACCATCACACCTTAACAATAGCTGGCAGAGGTAGAAGGATCCAGCCAGCATATATAGGAGAGGAGCAGATGTGATTGGCTCCCCCACAGCAGGTGATCAAAGGAGCCTAACAAGCAGACTAACAGAGATTAACACTTGCTAGCTTGCCTCTGAATTAGCACTCAGCAGGTTGATTCCCTTGTCTGCCTGCGTAGATCACAGACACCAGAGGAGATATCAGGCGGAGTGTCAGAATCTGTAATCTGAACAGAATCCGACACTGCCTTGACAGTCGGCGAAGTTTGTGAAAATCTGTAGGTGACAATCTCCAGTCTGTGCCTATAGGTAAATTTAGCCTGGGAGTTAAAAGGTTTCCCTGCATTCATGCAGATGACCACTCAGTTATTCCAGATGTCAGAGTTCCGGGATTTCCAGTTTTCTTCTGAAGGATCTTGCCCTTTGTTAACATGGAGTTTTCTGTTCTGTTTCCCTACTTCCTGTCCATCTGTTTAAAAGCCCGCCCCTAAGCTTAGTCTAGTTGCTTGAGTATACTGCTTCCTGTCTACTCCTGCCCTGCTGCTCTTGGGTCCTGATTACTATTTGGACCCTGTTGAAACACCCGACACCGGCTCTGGACTCCACCTGGTCTCATCAAGCTGTGCCCGGACTCCGTCTGCCGTCTCTGGTCGGCGCTTCTGCCCGGTCCCTTCCGTTTCATATCACCCTAGGACTCACGTTCCACATCACATACGGACATTTTTGGACTATACCTGTTGCCCTTTCGTGTCCCGGCTGCTGCGCATTTAGGCTTTCTGGGGTGATCGCCAGACAGCCCCTGTATAGGGGTTCGCTCCTGGTGGTCTCCCTGGGGGAGTCCGGTGCGCGGTCCCGGGAATTCCGCTTTGCTCCGAACCTGGCAGGTATTTACTGTGTTTATGTTCTACTGTGTTTATGTTCTACTGTGTTTATGTTCTTTCCGGTGTACATAGTGTTGGTTGAATATTATAAAACTTCTTTGCACCAAGAACCCGTCTCTGGTTGTCATTGCCCTAACACAATGGAAATCCTCAGTACATACAATAGTATTACACCAGATCACTTCAAAATCTAGATTCAGCTTAGGCTGGTTTCACACTACGTCTTTTTAACATCCGTTGAAAACGTTTTTTTTAGCGGAAGTACGGATCCAGTGCAAATGCGTTTTCATTTCAATGCATTTGCAATGGACTCGCGTTCACCTGCGTTCACCTGCGTTCACCTGCGTTCACCTGCGTTCGCGTGCGTTATAGTGCGGATCCGGTGACTTGCAGTTTTTTAACATGTTTCAAAAACGCTACTTGTAGCGTTTTTGAGCTGCGTCAAAATACTGCAAGTCACCGGATCCGCACTATAACGCACGCGAACGCAGGTGAACGCTGGCGTGCTGATAGACAGGATCCTGCTTTTGTACTGAGCATGCCCAGAACCAGTCTCGCGTGATCTGTCTCTCTCTCCTCCTCCCTCCCTCACCCTCTCTCTCTCTATCTCTGTCTTTCCCCCTTCCTCCCTCCCTCCCTCTCCCACCTGAGAGCTGCGGACACTCGTAACCAAGGTAAATATCGCGTAACCACTTCTCTTAGTTACCCGATGTTTACGTTGGTTACGTGTGCAGGCAGCCCGGCTCCTAGCAGCTGCAGACACTCGTAACCAAGATAAATATCGGGTATCCAAGGCCGATGTTTACCTTGGTTACCAGCGTCTGCAGCTGTCAGAAGCCTCCTCCCAGTCTAGTTCCCCTCACTCCCGATCACATGACTCCAATGCCCGCCCCTAAACATCCAGTGCAGGATCCTGCAAAATAACAGATGCGTTTGCATACGTTATTTGCTGTAAAAGCAGGATCCGTACTTCCGCTAAAAAAACGTTTTCAGCAGATGTTAAAAAGACGTAGTGTGAAACCAGCCTTACTTGAGGAAATTCAATGCCTAAGTAGATTTAAATAACTGTGGAAATAATAAGGCCCATACAGGGACTGCAATTCAGCAGTAATACTTGAAGGCACACAGGCCCCGTGCACAGTATGGCCACCACAGCTCCCCTCACTGTATGATGGCCACCACAGCTCCCCTCACTGTATGATGGCCACCACAGCTCCCCTCACTGTATGATGGCCACCACTGCTCCCCTCACTGTATGATGGCCACCACAGCTCCCCTCACTGTATGATGGCCACCACAGCTCCCCTCACTGTATGATGGCCACCACAGCTCCCCTCACTGTATGATGGCCACCACAGCTCCCCTCACTGTATGATGGTCACCACAGCTCCCCTCACTGTATGATGGCCACCACAGCTCCCCTCGCTGTATGATGGCCACCACAGCTCCCCTCACTGTATGATGGCCACCACAGCTCCCCTCACTGTATGATGGTCACCACAGCTCCCCTCACTGTATGATGGCCACCACAGCTCCCCTCGCTGTATGATGGCCACCACAGCTCCCCTCACTGTATGATGGCCACCACAGCTCCCCTCACTGTATGATGGCCACCACAGCTCCCCTCACTGTATGATGGCCACCACAGCTCCCCTCACTGTATGATGGCCACCACAGCTCCCTCACTGTATGATGGCCACCACAGCTCCCTCACTGTATGATGGTCACCACAGCTCCCCTCACTGTATGATGGCCACCACAGCTCCCTCACTGTATGATGGCCACCACAGCTCCCTCACTGTATGATGGCCACCACAGCTCCCCTCACTGTATGATGGCCACCACAGCTCCCCTCACTGTATGATGGTCACCACAGCTCCCTCACTGTATGATGGCCACCACAGCTCCCTCACTGTATGATGGCCACCACAGCTCCCCTCACTGTATGATGGTCACCACAGCTCCCCTCACTGTATGATGGCCACCACAGCTCCCCTCACTGTATGATGGCCACCACAGCTCCCCTCACTGTATGATGGCCACCACAGCTCCCCTCACTGTATGATGGTCACCACAGCTCCCTCACTGTATGATGGTCACCACAGCTCCCTCACTGTATGATGGCCACCACAGCTCCCCTCACTGTATGATGGGCACCACAGCTCCCCTCACTGTATGATGGTCACCACAGCTCCCTCACTGTATGATGGCCACCACAGCTCCCTCACTGTATGATGGCCACCACAGCTCCCCTCACTGTATGATGGCCACCACAGCTCCCCTCACTGTATGATGGCCACCACAGCTCCCCTCACTGTATGATGGGCACCACAGCTCCCCTCACTGTATGATGGCCACCACAACTCCCCTCACTGTATGATGGCCACCACAGCTCCCCTCACTGTATGATGGCCACCACTGCTCCCCTCACTGTATGATGGCCACCACAGCTCCCCTCACTGTATGATGGCCACCACAGCTCCCCTCACTGTATGATGGCCACCACAGCTCCCCTCACTGTATGATGGTCACCACAGCTCCCCTCACTGTATGATGGTCACCACAGCTCCCCTCACTGTATGATGGCCACCACAGCTCCCCTCACTGTATGATGGGCACCACAGCTCCCCTCACTGTATGATGGGCACCACAGCTCCCCTCACTGTATGATGGGCACCACAGCTCCCCTCACTGTATGATGGCCACCACAGCTCCCCTCACTGTATGATGGCCACCACAGCTCCCCTCATTGTATGATGGCCACCACAGCTCCCCTCACTGTATGATGGCCACCACAGCTCCCCTCACTGTATGATGGCCACCACCGCTCCCCTCACTGTATGATGGCCACCACAGCTCCCCTCACTGTATGATGGGCACCACAGCTCCCCTCACTGTATGGTCACCACAGCTCCCCTCACTGTATGATGGGCACCACAGCCCCCCTCACTGTATGATGGGCACCACAGCTCCCCTCACTGTATGATGGCCACCACAGCTCCCCTCACTGTATGATGGCCACCACAGCTCCCCTCACTGTATGATGGGCACCACAGCTCCCCTCACTGTATGATGGCCACCACAGCTCCCCTCACTGTATGATGGCCACCACAGCTCCCCTCACTGTATGATGGCCACCACAGCTCCCCTCACTGTATGATGGCCACCACAGCTCCCCTCACTGTATGATGGCCACCACAGCTCCCCTCACTGTATGATGGCCACCACAGCTCCCCTCACTGTATGATGGCCACCACAGCTCCCCTCACTGTATGATGGCCACCACAGCTCCCCTCACTGTATGATGGCCACCACAGCTCCCCTCACTGTATGATGGCCACCACAGCTCCCCTCACTGTATGATGGCCACCACAGCTCCCCTCACTGTATGATGGGCACCACAGCTCCCCTCACTGTATGATGGCCACCACAGCTCCCCTCACTGTATGATGGCCACCACAGCTCCCCTCACTGTATGATGGCCACCACAGCTCCCCTCACTGTATGATGGCCACCACAGCTCCCCTCACTGTATGATGGCCACCACAGCTCCCCTCACTGTATGATGGCCACCACAGCTCCCCTCACTGTATGATGGCCACCACAGCTCCCCTCACTGTATGATGGCCACCACAGCTCCCCTCACTGTATGATGGCCACCACAGCTCCCCTCACTGTATGATGGCCACCACAGCTCCCCTCACTGTATGATGGCCACCACCGCTCCCCTCACTGTATGATGGCCACCACCGCTCCCCTCACTGTATGATGGCCACCACAGCTCCCCTCACTGTATGATGGCCACCACCGCTCCCCTCACTGTATGATGGCCACCACCGCTCCCCTCACTGTATGATGGCCACCACAGCTCCCCTCACTGTATGATGGCCACCACCGCTCCCCTCACTGTATGATGGCCACCACCGCTCCCCTCACTGTATGATGGTCACCACCGCTCCCCTCACTGTATGATGGTCACCACAGCTCCCCTCACTGTATGATGGCCACCACAGCTCCCCTCACTGTATGATGGTCACCACAGCTCCCCTCACTGTATGATGGTCACCACAGCTCCCCTCACTGTATGATGGTCACCACAGCTCCCCTCACTGTATGATGGGCACCACAGCTCCCCTCACTGTATGATGGGCACCACAGCTCCCCTCACTGTATGATGGTCACCACAGCTCCCCTCACTGTATGATGGTCACCACAGCTCCCCTCACTGTATGATGGTCACCACAGCTCCCCTCACTGTATGATGGGAACCACAGCTCCCCTCACTGTATGATGGGCACCACAGCTCCCATCACTGTATGATGGCCACCACAGCTCCCCTCACTGTATGATGGGCACCACAGCTCCCTTCGCTGTATGATGGGCACCACAGCTCCCCTCGCTGTATGATGGCCACCACAGCTCCCCTCGCTGTATGATGGCCACCACAGCTCCCCTCGCTGTATGATGGCCACCACAGCTCCCCTCGCTGTATGATGGGCACCACAGCTCCCCTCGCTGTATGATGGGCACCACAGCCCCCCTCGCTGTATGATGGGCACCACAGCTCCCCTCGCTGTATGATGGCCACCACAGCTCCCCTCGCTGTATGATGGCCACCACAGCTTCCCTCACTGTATGATGGCCACCACAGCTTCCCTCACTGTATGATGGCCACCACAGCTCCCCTCACTGAATGATGGCCACCACAGCTCCCCTCACTGTATGATGGCCACCACAGCTCCCCTCACTGTATGATGGGCACCACAGCTCCCCTCACTGTATGATGGGCACCACAGCTCCCCTCACTGTATGATGGGCACCACAGCTCCCCTCACTGTATGATGGGCACCACAGCTCCCCTCACTGTATGATGGCTACCACAGCTCCCCTCACTGTATGATGGGCACCACAGCTCCCCTCACTGTATGATGGCCACCACAGCTCCCCTCACTGTATGATGGCCAACACAGCTCCCCTCACTGTATGATGGCCACCACAGCTCCCCTCACTGTATGATGGCCACCACAGCTCCCCTCACTGTATGATGGCCACCACAGCTCCCCTCACTGTATGATGGCCACCACAGCTCCCCTCACTGTATGATGGCCACCACAGCTCCCCTCACTGTATGATGGCCACCACAGCTCCCCTCACTGTATGATGGGCACCACAGCTCCCTTCACTGTATGATGGGCACCACAGCCCCCCTCACTGTATGATGGGCACCACAGCCCCCCTCACTGTATGATGGCCACCACAGCTCCCCTCACTGTATGATGGCCACCACAGCCCCTATACAGTATTTATTTATTTACTTGGTTACATTGCGCCATTAAATCTGCAGCACTTTACAGACATTATCAGTTTGGCCACATAGTATGAGGGTCGCCCCTGCTCCCCACAGAGTATAGTTAGCATGGCTAGCACAGACACCCCACACAGTATGATGGTCACCACAGCCACACACACAGTATTCCCACCAAATACCACCCATATGTTAGATGGGCGGTGGAGCGCGGCCCTGTGTCAGTTCTTGCACTGCATCTGCCTCTCTAGTGCAGGGTTGCAGAATTGTGGTGCGGGGCAATTACTTTCAGGCAGTTGGTTAGGGCTGGTTCTATCTTCAGGACCTTTTCCCAGCTGTAAACTGCGGTACCACCAGACACCACACAAGGACACAATTTCTTCTTAACCACGAACTTCACTTTACTTGGGTCAGTTACACGCAGTCTTACATCTCGCCAGCGGCGGGCACAACTCTTTTCCATCTCAAGGGGTACGAACATCACTTTACACAGTCCTTTGGACATCCACTCCAGTTCTCCACTGTGGTCACCATTAGCAACCGGAGTCACTCAAGTTGCCGACCAGGCACTCCTCTGGTACTTGGGCCTCCGAGCCCCTCATCCTCTCTCTCAACTTCACTCTGTCGGGCAGATTCAAATAATCCTCTGAATATCCCGTCGTCCCACCCACAGGGATTTTTGACTTTAAGCTGGACAGGAATCTTCAGGGACAGCACTCATCTGTATCTGGTTTGTCAGGACCTACTCCCGCCGTGGGAACCCACCGACCTTCAGCCGATTAAGAGGGTTCTTTGGGTATCTTCCAGGGGGTGACCATCATCCTGCCGTCTGGACTTCACCCACTTGGGACATGGTTAGCACAGCCCAACTCTCACCAGGGCCCCACGTGTCCGGCACTGGGATTCGACCCAGCGGGTCAGACTAATTAGCTTCACTTGGAGGGTCTACACGTCTCACTCTCCTCGGGGACTCTCCTGGCTCTTCTTGTATCCCTCTCCCTTTTGTTATCTGGACTCCTCCCTTTCATTAACCCTCTCTAGCTCCAAGTACCAGAAGGAGCTGCCAGCCCACCGTGGCCACCTAGTGGCCGAACACATTTCACCAATACATAACATCACAGTACACTTTATACATGACAGATTGGCAAGCCTGGGGGGGCTGAACCCTACACCCCCCTTACACATACTGTATGAGCCTCCTACCCATACCGCGACTCCAAGGCATAATAATACAAGAAAACGATCCTGGTTCCCTGTCCATTGAAGGCTCAGTCTCCTTTTCTACCTTGTCTGGCTGAGGGTGCCCTGCGTGGAGTTAACCTCTTGTATGCCATAGTCAGGAAGCAGCCTGCGCCCAGCTGTAGTAATTGATGGAGCTGATGGATCTCTGCTCTGCTACTTCTGTTTACAGTCCATACAGAGGACACTAACACTCTTAAAACTGAATCCATGGGGCTCACTACTGGACAGGTCCGTCAGGTATTTGCCATAATAGCCTGATGGTCAATCTGGGCCTGGAAACAACATTTTAAAGGCTCTGATCTCTAGATTGACTGAAAGTCTGTGCTGTATGCATTCTAAAGATATTCTGAATCTATCTGGAAGCAGATGTGAATTTTGCCTATGATTTTCCAAGCATCGTCTGCCTTTATCCAGTTTATGACGTTTTCTGTTGTATAAAGTCTTCTGATGACATCCAGAACATGAATTGTTTTTAATCCTGCAATAAACTAAGGAGGTCGTATCTATTTTACTGAATTAAACAGGGGTATCAGTGCATCTGCGAGCAATGTGCCTACAGGCTGCGTTATATAAGAGCAGAAAGTCATTCCCATGAGAGGTGGAAAGACACATTACGGAGGGTTTGATGCAGGGAAAATGTCCTAGTTTTAGTCAAGACATTAAATATGGATAATTACTTTCTAGATAAAGCAAAAAATGTGTTTCTAAAGTTTCCTCCAAAGTTATGAGTAATGAGAGCCAAAAAATGACAATATGCAATAAATCTCCGAGGGACATTCACGATTACTTCACATTTACCAACAGCAAAGGCAAAGACTACGAGAAATAAGAAGAATCTAAACGATTCCAAGTGGGGAGATTTTTGGATTGCCTCATTGACTGATCAGATCCAAAAGATCCAGTGAAAAACATGCTTCACCCGAATCCGATTCTAAATGATTATTAGAATGTATATGCATAAAGGTATTTTGCCTAGAGTTGAGCATGCACAGTTATAGTATGAGAATCTGTCCACCATAGGACATAACTGTAAAAAAAATGCATATCACATGGTATACATCCTCTGTAGTGTCCCTTTGTATAGGAAAGTAATCACCGACAACAGCAACGATGGCTGCACTGGAGAAGGGGCGCGACCAGCATACGCCTAAACTCCTCCCCATGTCATCTGGAAAAATGTCACCATGACACATGTATTGATGTATATGATATTGTTAATCAGGACTGTCTCACTGGAATGTCAAATGTACTGTGGTTCTGTCTAATGTATAATGTAATAGAGTTATGTATAACAGTGTTATAGGAATGTATAATGTAAGGTATAGTAATGTATAAGATGTGGCAGTGTTGATAATGAAAAGTATGCGTATTATGCTAAGATGTAAAGCATAGCATTGTTGGCAAGAACTGGGTGAAAGGTTAAGTCTGCCCAGCAACAGACTGCAGTGTCAGAGACAGTTAACAGTTGGGATTAGCCCACAGTGGGAGGGGCTAGAGTACAGCGAAAGAGACTTTATTTCCAGTTAGCTAGTATGTAGTGGAGACCTTCACAGGAAAGACAAGTCTATGCGTGTGTGTTCTGCACAAGGGAGCAAGTCCAGCACGAAACCTAAGTGACAGAGATCCAGCACAAAGGCAAGTGAGTGAAACCGTACACATTTTAAGAGGGACATGATGAGATCATATACATTAATGCCCAAATATTTCAGCAGCCATGGTCAGAAGAAGCTGATGGTGGGGAATGGAAGAGATGGATGATGATGAGACAAGACACAGTTGCCAACAAGTCAATAAGTCAACAATTCAGGAGGAGGACCAGATTGAGGAAGTGGAAGACGAGGTGGTGGATAATGAAGTCACTCACCCAATCTAGCAAGGTGGCATGCAGAGTGAAAACCGCAGCGCAGAGGGGGAGGGATCCGTAGCAGCACAGCGTACGGGAAAAGGCATTGGAGTGGCCAGAGAGAGAAGGTGGTTAACTGTTCCCCAGATTACCCACAGGTGGCCAGATCCTAGGCAAAAGGTTTGGTGTTCCCCAGTCTGGTGCTTCTTTAAAGAATGTGCAGAACATAAGAAAACAGTTACTTGCAACCTGTGCCATACTAAGCTCATCAAGGACCAGATCACTATCAGCCTGACAACCACCAGCATGCTCAGGTGGTGCAGTGGATGCCTCTGCATCTCTCATTGCAATTCGCAACCACCATCAGCAGCCATGTCCACTTCGTTGTCTCAGGGCAGCATTTAGCTGTCTCTACCCCAGGCCTTGGAAGGCAAGCAGAAATACCCAGCCACACACCCACAGGCCCAAACACTAAACGGCCACATTTCCAGATTACTTATCCTAGAACATTTGCTTCTCAGACTTAAAAACACTGAGGCTCTCCACAACCTGATGGCAGCAGCCGACCCTTGGTACTCAGTCCCCAGCCGTCACAATTTCTCCCGGTGTGCAGTCCCCACCTTACACATGCACGTGTGCCATAACACCACCTGGGCCCTAACCAACGCAGTTATTGGGAAGGTCAACTTAACCACCGACACATGGACAAGTGCTTGTGGCCAAAGATGCTACATTTTACTGATGACACAGGGGTGAACCTTGTGGAGACCGGGACCGAGTCGTAGCCTGAGATGGCACTCTTGCTACCGCCGCAGAAGATTGTGGGCCCTAGTTACATTAGGGTTTCCTCCACCTCCTCCACAAGTTCCTGCACCCCGTCCTCCTCCTCCATCTCTGAATTGTCGTCCCTTCCACTCGCAAGCTGGAAGCACTGCATCAGATCTTAGGTGACGAACAGCAC
Source organism: Anomaloglossus baeobatrachus (assembly GCF_048569485.1). NCBI lineage: Eukaryota > Metazoa > Chordata > Amphibia > Anura > Aromobatidae > Anomaloglossus > Anomaloglossus baeobatrachus. The sequence continues at coordinate 259,533,376 of NC_134360.1, forward strand.
ACAGCTGCAGAGTTTAGGAAAAGTCTAACAGACCAGACAGATCTGTGACTCTTGCCGCTGAACCTACAACCAGGCATGGTCGTGTGTGATAATGAACATAACCCTAACCCTAACCTACAGCTGCCGCCGGTCATATGTACATGTTTATTGCTGCTGCAGTTACACTGCCTTGTTTTTATGGGTGTGGGGGTATTTTAAATGTATCTCAGCCATTTTCTGTGTGGGGATTTTTTGTAGATTGATTATTTTGTTAAATAAAACGAATTGTATGGTCTTTCACTATGGATTAACTTATTAATGTCTGTTTTTTCCAATTTATTTTTCTAAGATAAGGGACAGCGCAGGGCCTCAAGTCTGAGGGCCAACTTAGGAGCCCCTGACCTGTCATTACTTACTCCATGATGGACGTCCTCTGATGGTCTTCTGGGAAAATGCTTGAGTTTTCCATTGACTTTTATTATATGGTTACTTGAGATGAGCTCCAGAGCAGTCCAATTTGCTCGATTCGAGTACCGAGCTCCCAGGCATTTTACTGCTCGTTCATCATTACCTTGTAAAGCTGATGCTGGCTTTGATGAAACAAAACTATGGGGAGATAAGGTATGCATACCAGTGACTATGGAAGGGGAATACATGTAATAGCAGAAACTGCTGTGTGAATACTGACATGAAAAATTCAATAGCTATATGTAGAATGAAATGTGAAAAATGGAATCTGCATTACTGCCATGAATATATGAATAAAGAGAAATTTAGCTACTGAATTGATCAATGCAATAGAGCCCCAACACTACGACAAAGTATTTCTCTACGTTGGGGTCCCTAGCTTGTGTGTGTCCTCTCATGCAGTTAAAAAACTTACCGTGTATGGGAAGCTGAGACCCAGGCTATATATACGATGTGGATTGGCAATAGGTGTGTATGGGGAGGGTTCACAAACGAAAAACTACTAACATTAAAGAATAACGTTTGGAACTCCATTCTATGTCTGAACTGGGTGCAAAAAACCTAAAAAAACATCACTATGGGGAGATAAGGTATGCACACCAGTGACTATGTAAGGGGAATACATGTAATAGCAGAAACTGCTGTGTGAATACTGACATGAAAAATTCAATAGCTATATGTAGAATGAAATGTGAAAAATGGAATCTGCATTTGTAGTGGGTGGGCCTACCCCCTACTAGTTTAACATAGTTACCCGGCATTGTGATTATTAAAAGTGTTGAATTTTATGTTTTTATGTGATGTGTTAGGGCACCCCCTAGTGGCCGGGTGGGACGGCTGTTGCCACCGGGGAGGAGGAGTCGGCCGGATATCTAGGCTAGGTCTGAATGTGTGTGTAGGAGAGAGATCCGGGTCAGCGGAGTGCGAGCATCTGCAGCGGCAAGTGAGATTGTGTGAGCGGAACATCAAGGGACCCCAGAGGAGGAGGTGGACGTAACCTCAGAGCCTATTCTGCCGGTGTGGGTCCGGTGTATGCTTGGCTGAATAGTGGGTGCCCGAAGGAAGTAGAGTACGGAGGGCATATCCCCACCCGAGGTGACGTTTGGTCAGAGTGTCCCCAGCTCCACTAATATTGCCGTGATCCGCTGACCGGAGTGGTTTTTACCGGAGTATCTGTCGAGCTGAGAGATCCGGGACAGCAGTGTGTGCACTTGGGCAGAGTGTGAGCGAAACAGCACGGGACACCGGAGATAAGGAGGTGGACGCAACCTCAGAGCCTATTCTGCCGGTGTGGGTCCGGTGTATGCTTGGCTGAATAGTGGGCGCCCGAAGGAAGTAGAGTACGGAGGGCATATCCCCACCCGAGGTGGCGTTTGGTCAGGGTGTCCCCAGCTCCACTGAAAGTCTACAACTGCCTGTTTCTTTGCTGTCTGCTGTTCGGATTATTGGACTGTGCTGAATAAATGTTCTCTTTTATTGCATTCAACTCCTGCCTGAAGTCTTTTTGTGTAATGGAGAACGAAGACACTGACACACATTGTTTTAACTCTCAAGAAGTGATGAAGCCAGGGATGTGCCTGCACCATAGTGCTGCCACGACTACAGAGGCAGAGGCCTCCCTGGCTGGTCACTTCATGTGGCGTAGTCGGCAGGATCCGAGTCCCTTGCCGGAGAACCAGGAGTCTGAAGACCAAGTAGTGCCTGAAGCACGGAATTCGGATTATGAAAGAAGATTCCCAGTCCCATGGTGGGAGGAAGAAGTGCCCAAGGCGTTGGACCGGGCACAAGATGGCGGCAAGATGGCCGTCGTCTGTGAAGAAACAGAAAGCGCGCGGAAAATTGGCGCCAAAAGAAGAGCCTGGGGCTGGCCGGCGCCGAAGAAAAAGGACAGAGTACTCCGCCCAAAGAGGGGAGGCGCCAGCTCCAGGGCATTAAAGACGAAGAAAAGGAAAAAGAAGTACCTCAGCGGAGGAGTCGAGATGATGCGCAAGGCTGGGGGTGGAGTTTGTTCAAGAGCGGGAAACGAAGACCCGCCTCCACTTCCTCCAGTCTCAGCGTCGACACCACCGCCATTACCAGTGATTCCGTTGAGAACCGAGATGGAGAACTTTGGGCAACCTGCGGAGTTGGCGACGACTATGGCCCTCATCAGCCTTGGCCGAGGCCGACCCCGGTTCGCCCCTGCTAACGAGGCCGCGATAGCGGATCTCCCCATTGGGCCGGGAGGCTCTACAAGACCGGACAAGGTCTCTTGGAAGACCTCATGGGACGCTCAAACCGGGAGCACCATTACGGAAGTGAAGGCGACCTATGCTACCCCGCCCATGCCAAGCCGTCCGGGGGTTGCTGTTTTCCATTGGGACACCCCGCAGCTTAACGCCGCCGCCACACCATTTGTCCCGGTGCCGGAGTCGGCCGAGGAGTTAGCCGGGCGTCTAGAGGAGGACCACCTGGGCTTCTTCTGGGACCCAGTCATCGCCCCGCCGGAGAAGGCGCGTCCCAGTGTTCCGCCCCCGAAGCCTGATCCCGTCCGGGAACGGCTCCTGGCTGAGACCATAGTCCGGGAAATGCTGTCCGGTCCCGGTGGAGAGGATCTGGCCCAGCAGTTCGTGACCGGGGTGGTTGTTAAATTCAACCAGCAGGAGGGGTATGGATTCATCCGTGAAGTAGAGACCGGGGATGACTACTTCTACAACCGAGTTCACCTGGATGTAGAAGGACTCCCCAAGCGACTCCATACCCTGTGGCCGGGCGAGAAAGTCAGCTTCTTGCCGGACAAAGGTAGCCGCGGTCTGTTTGCGGTGTGTGTTTCCCGCATGCCCACCACCCGGGAAGCGGAGCAGTGGCAGGAGGAGATTGCGTGGGAGGAGCAGCAAGAGCGACGACAGAGCCGTACCAGACCGGCCGCGCCTCCTCAACCCCGGCGCGTACCGACGGCTGCCCCGGAAACAGAGGCAGAGCCAGCCCTCGATCCGGAGAGACTTCCAACCGTGGTGGCGGTGACGCAAAATGTCAACAACAGACCAGTTTTCATGCTGGACGCGTCGCCCGCCGCACCACCCCCGTCTCGGGCAGAGACGCCATCACCACCAAGAGGTGCTGCAGCAGCTGTGCCGGAGGAGCCGTGCTACGCTCCGGTGTCTTTCAGGCGGATCCGCCGCCAGCCAGGACAATCTCTGGGGGCCTATATCCAGGCTCAAGCGGAAGAATGGAAGAGAGCCTGGCCCCCAGAGTAAGCTGTTCGCTCCAGCACCTGTGAAGACCGGAATTGTTGTAAACCGGCAGAAAGTTGCTTTTGTTGAAAAGTTTTACGGGCCTGTTGCCCTCCAGCAAAGACCGGGAGCGCTATTGAAGCCTCCGGGCGCACATCTAAGACCGGGAGCGCTATTGAAGCCTCCGGGCCCCTCCAGCAAAGACCGGGAGCGCTGTTGCGCCATAAGGCGTCCCTAAAGACCGGGAGCGCCGCTGAACTGGTGCCGCTGTTGAGGACTGAACCGAAAGGTTTTTATGTGTTTATGGTTTGATGTGTGTAAGAGCCTTGCCGGGAGGCTCGGATTTTAAGAGGGGAGGCATGTAGTGGGTGGGCCTACCCCCTACTAGTTTAACATAGTTACCCGGCATTGTGATTATTAAAAGTGTTGAATTTTATGTTTTTATGTGATGTGTTAGGGCACCCCCTAGTGGCCGGGTGGGACGGCTGTTGCCACCGGGGAGGAGGAGTCGGCCGGATATCTAGGCTAGGTCTGAATGTGTGTGTAGGAGAGAGATCCGGGTCAGCGGAGTGCGAGCATCTGCAGCGGCAAGTGCGATTGTGTGAGCGGAACATCAAGGGACACCAGAGGAGGAGGTGGACGTAACCTCAGAGCCTATTCTGCCGGTGTGGGTCCGGTGTATGCTTGGCTGAATAGTGGGTGCCCGAAGGAAGTAGAGTACGGAGGGCATATCCCCACCCGAGGTGACGTTTGGTCAGAGTGTCCCCAGCTCCACTAATATTGCCGTGATCCGCTGACCGGAGTGGTTTTTACCGGAGTATCTGTCGAGCTGAGAGATCCGGGACAGCAGTGTGTGCACTTGGGCAGAGTGTGAGCGAAACAGCACGGGACACCGGAGATAAGGAGGTGGACGCAACCTCAGAGCCTATTCTGCCGGTGTGGGTCCGGTGTATGCTTGGCTGAATAGTGGGCGCCCGAAGGAAGTAGAGTACGGAGGGCATATCCCCACCCGAGGTGGCGTTTGGTCAGGGTGTCCCCAGCTCCACTGAAAGTCTACAACTGCCTGTTTCTTTGCTGTCTGCTGTTCGGATTATTGGACTGTGCTGAATAAATGTTCTCTTTTATTGCATTCAACTCCTGCCTGAAGTCTTTTTGTGTAATGGAGAACGAAGACACTGACACACATTGTTTTAACTCTCAAGAAGTGATGAAGCCAGGGATGTGCCTGCACCATAGTGCTGCCACGACTACAGAGGCAGAGGCCTCCCTGGCTGGTCACTTCACATTACTGCCATGAATATATGAATAAAGAGAAATTTAGCTACTGAATTGATCAATGCAATAGAGCCCCAACACTACGCCAAAGTATTTCTCTACGTTGGGGTCCCTAGCTTGTGTGTGTCCTCTCATGCAGTTAAAAAACTTACCGTGTATGGGAAGCTGAGACCCAGGCTATATATACGATGTGGATTGGCAATAGGTGTGTATGGGGAGGGTTCACAAACGAAAAACTACTAACATTAAAGAATAACGTTTGGAACTCCATTCTATGTCTGAACTGGGTGCAAAAAACCTAAAAAAACATCACTATGGGGAGATAAGGTATGCACACCAGTGACTTTAATCTTTAAGGCTTTGATGAAACAGGCCGAATTCTCAAACTGCAATGAAGACAAGCAGATATCTGCAACTGCCAAGAATAGTGGTTCCATACAATAATTCAAGTGTTTCTTGTAAGTTCAGTCACCGGCGCATGAGTCTATGGAAGGAACGGCTGTTCTTGACCCATCCTTGTAATCAGATAGCAGTCTGACTGCTAGTTTCTTCCATATGCGTATTGTTTCTAAAGTATGAATGTCTTGGATTTTGTATGTCTTAAAACAGATGTTCTGTTGTGCTAACAAGGCATTACCGGAACCCTTACTCGAAACGTTCCTATGAAGCACTTCTCAGGAAGTGAGCGGAATACACTTATTATATTTGCCTCCACTAGGCTCCCACACACACTTCTAATATTATGACGTTATTTAGCGAACGTACGGCTGCAGCGCGCTTGCTGTGTGTAATTACTGGTAGTTATATCAACAATTGAGCACACTTTTACTGGAAATGGTCCTAGTCACATGGAAGTTTTACAGACATATAGCAAAGTTTGGCGATGTCATATAACTATATGACATGATTGTTAGTGATGAGCAAGTGTACTCGCCACTGCTCATTATCCTATCAAGCATTGGAGTCTTGGTCGCGACTCGAGTACCAGGTACAGTGGAACCTCGGTTTATGAGTAACTTGGTGTGCAAGTATTTCACTATACGAGCAAAGCTTGCTGTAAATTTGTAACTCAGTTTACGAGCAAGCTTTGCTGTACGAGCAAATTACTCATCGCACGCACTTCCGGTTCCGTACTTTCACCGCGCTCTGACCCTCTCTTGCACTCCGCACAAACACACACAAACATACACAACCACGCACGCACACACATATTATGCTCACCTTACCTTCTGTTCCATTGCCGGTCTCCCGGTTCTTGTAGTTCGCCGGTACAGGATGTGTATCGGGTAACCATCGCGACAATGGAGAAACTTCCCCTGTCAGCCGCTTCTCAAAGGCAGCGCGCTGACCAATCAGAGGCGAGTGGCTCCTGCCTTTGACATCAGCGCTCTGACAGTTGAAGGTCCGGCATTGGCCGTGATGGTTACCCCGATACACATCCTGTACCGGCGAACTACAAGAACCGGAAGGCCAGCGATGGAACGGAAGGTAAGATGAGCATAATATGTGTGTGTTTGTGCGTGTTTGTGCGTGTGTGGAATGGCACAATAGGGGACCAGGATGGGACATTGAACAAGTTGTGGAACGAATTGTCTGAGCTTCCTTTATTTCCTATGGGAAAATTTTGCTTTGCTAGACGAGTAACTTGGTTTACAAGCGCATTCACAGAACAGATTGTTCTCGTAAACTAAGGTTCCACTGTATAATGGAAGTCAATGGGAAACTCAAGCATTTGTAACCTCCGCTGCGCACGAGTAACGAGCAGTGGCGAGCACACTCGCTCATCAATAATGATTATCAATAGTGATGAGCGAGCAGTACCATGCTCTGGTGCTCGGTAGTTGAAATGAGCAAATTTGATGCTTGGACGGGCATTACTTGAGTACCGAGCATAATGAAAGTCAATGGGGAACTCAAGCATTTTTCTGGAAGATCTTCCTTAAAAATGCTTGAATTTCCCACTGACTTTCATTAGGCTCTGTACTTGAGTCCCGCCCGTCTGAGCATCCTACCTCCTTGCTTCAAGTACCCTTTTAGTGGGAGGGGCTTGACTAAGCACCCACCGGGAGGAGGAGGCCAGGTGCTATTCCCATGGCTGGGACTGGGACTGTGGCAGCTGATCCCCAGGGCAGGGGCGCACACAGGAGTAGACGGGGCTGAGTCTCAAGTGTAGACTTGGACCACGAGGATAGCAGAGACAGATGACACGGTCTGAGCAGACAGGCAAAGTCACATAATCGTGTCTATGCTTGGATAGTAGTTGTGGCTTACACCACCTCAGATGAGCCTCTCATCCCGCTCCAAGACCTATCATCCCCCAGATTTGACCCTATTGTGCTCCTATTGTCTTTCAGCATACTTTATGGCTCAGAAGACCAATGTGATCCTTTCAATTTCTACACATGCCTTTTAGCCACACAAATATCTCTCCACCTTCCAGATCTTTATGAATTTATATCCACAAGAGCTGAAATGTAAAGCCTGATTATACGTGTAGATGACATCATTGAATTCTCTTTTTCCCTCAGCTTCTGCAGAGGATAGAATTGATGCTGACGTAGCTAGAAAAACAAAGACCAACGCTCAAACTAAGCCTCATCTGTCCTAAAAGAGCTGAATACCCGGAGTAAAGCCTGTATTTAACCACGAGAGGCACTTGTATAACCACAATTAGGGTGGCCCAACAGAGGTCCACGTCTCCAAACACAAGCACAGAGCAGCTTTCCTACGTTTGGTCAGTTGCTATTTATGATTCGTACTTTTCTCAGGTAACTGCCCTTTACGTTCCTTATTAAGTGGAAAAAGCTGAGGAGACCAAAAAACATCTTGATTTGAGAACCTGATAAAGAGCAAAACTTCGTATTGCTTAAGATGTTGTTTCATTCTCCCATCTTTCCATTTACACTCTCCAAAGACTTTATCAGCCTTTTTTGTTATATAATTGAGAGTTGTGCATGTTCAGGATGCAAAAGAACAAGTCATTAAAGGGAACGTGTCAGGTCCCTTGTCCCCTCCAGGCCAGCAGCTGTCACATTTACACATCAACATTTCCTTCCTAAACAGTCATGTATAACAACATTCTCTAAAATCAATGTAGAAAAAAAGCATTTATTACCTCAGTTTTTTCATATGCAAATTGGGGCCATGACTAGTCGAAGGGGCGTTCGTTCCCCAGACTAGTCAGCCTTCTTCCCATGTTATCGCGCCTCTGTGAGCATGATGACATTATTTCCATGAGTTGGCTTCTGGAAATCTTGTGTGGCACCCCAGGGTTGCCACAGTAACAACACAAAGGGTTAACTCCCCACACACAACACCAAGACCTCCTGGCCAGAAGGGGGAGACCAAGCTGCTTCCCTGTACATTCTGCTGGGGGGGAGGAAATGGTCAGGAGTAGTTTCAGTTTGGATGTTCAGTGCAGAGCACTGAGGAGACAGGATCTGTAGGTTGGAAGCTGGCTTTAGCTCACCTCAGGATCCACTGACCAATTCCAGGCCTAGCTGAGGGTCTGAGGAAAGGAGAAAGCGTACACAGAGGAACATTCCTGGGAGACAGAGCATTGCAGAGCTCATCCCCAGTGGAGCACACAGAACGGATGCTGGATCCGAGACTGCAGGTTACATACTGCACAGTTACCACCAGAGAAGTGAAGATTCCAGATCTTTCACCTGTACCACAGACACAAGCAACAAGCGCAGAGTTCAGGAACATACTAGGAAGGACTCGAGTTGCCTGTCATGTCGGTACCGAGGAGCACAGAGCCAGCTGCATAGTTCACACAGCCGCAGGGCCACAGACACACAGTGCAGGCAAGGAAGCCAAAACGGCCCGGCTGGGCGGGAGAAACCCTGAACCCCTCACAGACTCCGTGGACAGTACTCTGCTGAATACCATCACCAGTAAAAGACAAAGAAACTGCAAAACCGTGAGTCTGCCTGTTTATTGTGCTCGTGTCCTGCACTCCCCCCCCATAGACTTACACACTGCCCCGGGGAAAAGGCTCTACCCGTGGGGAGCCGTCCCATCTCAAGCTGCCTTCCATCACCCCGGAGGTTCTGCAGCAGCGGTGGTCATCTCTGATCACATTCCACGGGTGGCGTCACGAACATAACCCCCCTTTTTATTGTGGAACCAGGGAGCACAGACCGGGTCACGACACCGTGATCCCCTTTCCAGAAGCGACCCCTTGGCCCGGTTCTGGGTATCCCCTTAACCCCTGGCGACACAACTTTGGCGTCACGAACAGGATGCGGACTGGACCCGGCTGCAACCCGGGTGACGTGCGCCTGTAAAGACTTATTGCATCGCATAAAAGACTTGCACTGTGAATTGTTGCAACAAAGAACGGACTTTAAACTTTGCAAAGATACCTGGAAAAATCCAAAAACATCATTGGTAACATTTTCCAGGCGCCATCTTTAATCACGCCATTACCTGCTACGCGCGGGAAAACATCGCGCCTAAACTAAGACTCCGCCTACCGCTTGCAGAGGAGGTGCGCTCGGTGCTGCGACCCGAACGAAAACGCAGAAAAGTGCCCCAGGCTTGCTGTCAAGAAGACTGGTGAAATTAACTAAGGGGGCGCAAAGATGTCGCAGCAGGGAGACGCTGTTGTACCCGGAGGTGCAGCGGCACCTATCATGCCGTTCCTGATGCCGTACACCCCGGGTGCAGTGTGGCTGCCGCAGTACTCAGGTGAGCCCAACACACTTAATGACTTTATCGGAAAGCTAAAAATCTACTACAGCATGTACCCCCTGACAGAAGCCCAGCGTGTTGGTATGCTTATGGGACAATTAACTGGCAATGCCCAGCGGGAGGCTACATCCTGGCCGGACGATGCAAAGGACACTGTAGAGCATATAATAGCTGGACTAAAAGCAGCTTTTGAATCCACTGCTGGCAGCCGGGCTAAAATGAGGTTCTTTGGATGCAAGCAAAAACCTAGAGAGAGCGCAAGAGACTTTGCCTTAAACTTGCAGGAGGCGCTCAGAGCACTTAAATTAGCAGAACCTGCCTTAGCCCCTGGAGCAGATAAGCTGCTGATAGACCAATTCCTGGATGGACTCTCATCCCCTTCCCACCGGGGACAACTGAGCATGATGGTGATCCAGGATCCAGGACTAACATTTGCCCAGCTAAAGGATAGAGCCATCCGCCTCCAGCAGGTGGAGGAGCCGCAGGATATAGACTCTGTTCAACACCTTACAGTGGCACCCCAGCAACCAGTAGTGCCGGTGACATCGGCCATGTCAGCGGCTGCTGCTAACCACCTGGAGCCGATCACTAATGAGGCTCTACATCAAAGGCTTGATGCCCTGACAGACACCATTGCTTCCATGGCTAGAATCGTCCAGGAGCTGCGTGGATCCAAGTCTGCACCCAAGATTGAGCTGGCGACCAGCAAGGAGGATGTCCCGTGGATGAGGCCTAGGAGATACCAAGCGACGAGAGGACGACCCAGCGACCGCTACCAGCCGGATGGACAGCCCATTTGCCGCCGTTGCAAGGAGCCAGGTCACTTTGCCCGTGAATGTGCTTTAAATGGGGATCCCCTGGGGAGGCGGGCCGCTCCTCAGGAATGAACTCTCAAGGTCCCTCACCCTGGCACGACAAGTATGTGGGAGGACGTCCAGTCATCCCCATCGTGCTGGATGGCATTCCGCTCAACGCCTTGCTGGACACTGGTTCCCAAATAACATCAATTCCGCATGTCCTTTATAAGAGGTACTGGGCTGATTCAGACGTTAGCAGTGGTCCATCTAATGTTGCATTGAATATATGGGCTAGCAATGGTGAATTAGTACCACAGGTTGGTTTCAGAGAAATGACCATTAAGATTGGGAGAGTAGAATTGCAGAACCAAGGTATTATCATTGTTGATGTTGACCGACGAGAACGTGAACCAACTATGCTGCTAGGAATGAATGTAATTGAAAATTGTTTTGCAGAGGTAATTACTGTCTTGCAGCAGATCGTCGAGACTGCCAAACCTGGGCAACAGAGACTCCTGCAGAAGGAAATTAAAGCCTTGATGCTGAAGCAGCAGGTAGAAATGTCAGGAGGTGAAATTGGCAGTGCAAGGGTAAGTGACCCAATACCTATTGTAATTCCTCCCAAAACTGAAATGCTGGTCTGGTGTAGAGCCGCAATAGGCATCAGAGGGCGAGACTATCAGGCCCTGGTAGAACCCGTGTACTCAGACAGTAGGCCCACTGTATTGACGGCCAGAGGAATAGTTGAGGTACACAGGGGAAGAGTGCCAATACGCCTTCTAAATTGTGGGGAAGATGAGGTCACCCTACCTAAGTATGCTACCATGGCTAAGCTATATACGGTTGATAACAACGCCATCACCACCGTTGAGCCCTTGAAACCGTCAAATCAGGCGGAGGACAATGGCTCAGAGGGAAAGCTGGAGGATTGGTGCCAAAAGCTACATGTAGGTACCGATTCTACACCCTCCCATCAAAAGCATGGAGTATACAGGGTAGTGAATGAATATGAACAAATATTCAGCAAACACCCATTAGACTTTGGGCAGATCAAAGGGGTAGAGCACACTATACCCACAGGTAACCATCCACCCATAAAGGAGAGGTATAGACCAGTACCACCAGCTCACTACCAATGCGCCAAAGACATGCTCAAAGAAATGAAAGAAGCAGGGGTAATAAGAGACAGTTGTAGCCCCTGGGCAGCCCCACTAGTGCTAGTTAAGAAAAAAGATGGGACCATGAGGATGTGCGTCGACTACAGAGGGATCAACCGCATTACACACAAGGATGCATACCCATTACCTAGGATAGAAGAGTCATTGGCTGCATTAAAATCCGCTACTTACTTTTCCACCCTAGATCTGACTAGTGGGTATTGGCAAGTTCCTGTGGCAGAGGCTGATAAGGAGAAGACAGCGTTCACCACGCCGATGGGCCTCTGTGAGTTCAATTGTATGCCGTTTGGACTCTGCAACGCACCTGGAACCTTCCAGCGACTGATGGAGTGCTGCCTAGGACATAAGAACTTTGAAACTGTCCTCCTGTACCTGGATGACGTCATAGTCTACTCCAAGACCTATGAACAGCATCTACAAGACCTGGCAGAAGTGTTTGAAGCCTTATCTGGATATGGTATGAAAATCAAGCCATCCAAGTGTCACCTTCTAAAGCCAAGGGTACAGTACCTGGGACATGTCGTGAGCTCAGAAGGGGTAGCACCAGATCCTGAAAAAGTTACCGTGATCAGAGATTGGCCGAGACCCACCAGCGTGAAAGAGGTGAGGCAATTCCTGGGACTGGTGGGCTACTATAGAAGATTTATAAAAGGGTTCACGAAGCTAGCAGCTCCCCTACAAGACATCCTAGTAGGACAGTCAAAGAAGTCTGCAGCCCGAAATCCTCCTTTCCAGTGGAGTGATGAGAGAGAAGAGTCCTTTAAGAAGTTGAAGTGGGCACTGACAGGAGAAGAGATCCTGGCATATCCAGATTACCATCAACCCTTCATTTTGTACACGGATGCCAGCAACGTAGGACTGGGAGCAGTATTGTCTCAAAAGCAGGAAGGCAAGGAGAAAGTTATTGCCTTTGCAAGCAGGAAGCTCCGGCCTACAGAAAGAAACCCAGAGAATTACAGCTCCTTCAAGTTAGAACTACTGGCAGTAGTTTGGGCTGTAACAGAGCGTTTCAAACACTACCTGGCAGCTGCAGAATTTACCATCTTTACTGACAACAATCCGTTGACCCACCTGGATTCTGCAAAACTAGGTGCGCTGGAACAGCGATGGATAGCCCGACTGTCAAACTACAACTTTGTCATCAAGTACAGGGCAGGCCACAAGAATGGGAATGCAGATGCCTTATCCCGGATGCCACACTCGGGGGACGTGGAAGAGGAACCGGAGGGACTGGAAGAAATTGAGCTGCCGGCCTTTCACCGTCCTAAGGTGGGACAGTATCAACCAAGTGTCTACCAAAAACAACAGCAGGCAACTCTCAACCCATTAGCACACCACGGATGGGCTGACACACAAGACAGCGATCCAGCTGTGAAGCTAGTGAAAGAACTGCTTACACAACAAGGTGCATACCCTAATCAGAATGCCCCAGCTGAGACACAACATCTCTGGAAAGAGAGGGGTAAATTGTTCCTGTACCAAGGGAAGCTCTGTAGAAGGCACACCAATCCAAAAACACATGAGTTGGTCTGGCAGATCATCGTGCCCAAGAGAGACGTCAAGATGGTTCTGGAAGCTTACCACAACGGTGCTGGTCATTTTGGTTGGAAAAAGTTGGAAGTGCTCTTAAGAGAAAGATTCTACTGGGTTGGCATGAGAAAATCAATTGAAGATTGGTGTAGAAAATGCGGGCCATGCAACCTCAGAAGAAAGGATCAACAGAACCAGAGAGCTCCACTCCAGTCCATAGTAACCAAGCAACCACTCGAGCTAGTCGCATTAGACCACGTCAAGTTGTCACCAAGCCGGTCCGGCTATGTTTATGCCTTAACCATCGTGGACCATTACTCACGCTTCTTAGTGGTGGTACCCGTGAAAGACCTTACAGCTAGAACAGCAGCTAAAGCATTCCAGACGTACTTTTGCAGACCCCATGGTTACCCAGAACAAGTCCTTGCAGATCAAGGTCCAGCTTTCGAATCACAGATCTTCCAAGAATTCTGCAACATGTATGGCTGTAAAAAGATCCGCACAACAGCATACCATCCCCAAACAAATGGCTTATGTGAGAAGATGAACCATATTGTGATTGACCTGTTGAAGACCTTACCAGAGTCAGAAAGAAATCAATGGCCAGAGAAATTGCCAGACTTGGTGGACTTGTACAATCATGTCCCGGTGAGTTCTACAAACTGCACCCCCGCTTACCTCATGCGTGCAAGGCCCGGTAAACTGCCAATTGATTTAGATATGGGAATTCTGAAGCCAGATGCAGAAGTTCAAGAATCCAATTGGGATACCCTACGTCAGCAGCAGTATCGCCAAGTACAAGAGTGCGTAGAGAAAAGTCTCCAACAAGCTAGGGGAAGACAGGAGAGAAACTTCAACCAGCATGCTCTAGCAACCCCATTGCAACCTGGTGACCAAGTTCTCAAGAGGAAACGGCGCACAAACAAATTGGATAATCAGTGGGAAACCACCCCATATACAGTCTTACCATCCAGTATGGATAATCCCAAAGTGTGTCTCATCAGTAAGGATGAAGGAAGGACATCAGCTGTCGTGTCAAGAGATCAACTCAAACCGTGTCCTGAAACCCTGAAGACACCAGAAGTCACCTTACCCATACAGGTACAACCTGTCAAGAAGGAAGAAGATGTGTTCCATACAGTCTTAGGAGATTTCCCAAAAACATGGCCAAATTACTATGGAGCAGTAGTAGTCCCAATGATCGCCTTCCCTCAAGTGGTGGAACCACCATCAGAACCCATACCACAAGAAGTCTCAAGACAAGCAGAACTGGAAGTTGAAACCGTAGAGGAAGAACAGATTCCTGGTCCCAGTGAGCTTGCCAGTCCTACAGTCAGTCCACCATCCTCACAAGTACCAGAAACACCAAATAGGTACACTTCCACTCACACCATTATGCTAAGTACACCCAGTACAGCAGCAGTACGCAGATCACAGCGTAGTACTCAGGGTCAGATACCAGCAAGATATAAAGACTAATGTGGAATTGCATATAAAATGTACATATGTTATAATGTTTATATGAAAAACCGTAACAGTTTAGTGTACAGAAAAGGTGAGAGAAGAGTGGTGTAAGGTGGCAGCCCGGAGAGTTACAACTTGATCACATGTTGGTGGCCCGAGGGCCGTGAGGTCTACTGCACTTATGACCAGAGTAGAGGCACCTGTAAGAAGCGTTTGGTTGTTTAAATGTTTATATAATTGCAACGTTAAGACCAAAAGCCCAGTACCTACAGAGACTATACTGTATGAACACCCCGAAACACCGTGTCTGCAAATTGGGATTCTGATCTGGCTTATATATATCCTGAGTCATATTGCAAAGGATTGTCGAAAATCCACTTGTGACTTTTAGGATCGCTACTTCCAATAGGTGGCGCTGTGCTAGAGTTTGTCTCCTTTACTGGAGAGACAATTTGAATATTTCCCAGAGGGGCATTGCAGCTATAAGTCCCCTTACCTGGCAGCCAGACTGGCTTGCAAAGTCTCCTTAAGGAGAATAGTGTTCCCCCGTGGTCCCCACATAGCTTTCTCATGAGCCAGATCAGACACCCCCATACTTTGCACTGACGAGGGGCAAGCACCCCGAAACACCGTGTCTGCAAATTGGGATTCTGATCTGGCTTATATATATCCTGAGTCATATTGCAAAGGATTGTCGAAAATCCACTTGTGACTTTTAGGATCGCTACTTCCAATAGGTGGCGCTGTGCTAGAGTTTGTCTCCTTTACTGGAGAGACAATTTATATATTTTTGAACATTTTGGACTCTTTTTGAACTTTAAGGTTTTTGTATTTTTTCCTTTTGAGACTCTGTATATATATATATAATTGTTGTGATAACTTGTTTGTTTGTTTCACAGTCCCGGAGTACTGTTCTTCACTAAGGGGGAATGTGGCACCCCAGGGTTGCCACAGTAACAACACAAAGGGTTAACTCCCCACACACAACACCAAGACCTCCTGGCCAGAAGGGGGAGACCAAGCTGCTTCCCTGTACATTCTGCTGGGGGGGAGGAAATGGTCAGGAGTAGTTTCAGTTTGGATGTTCAGTGCAGAGCACTGAGGAGACAGGATCTCTGCAGGTTGGAGCTGGCTTGAGCTCACCTCAGGATCCACTGACCAATTCCAGGCCTAGCTGAGGGTCTGAGGAAAGGAGAAAGCGTACACAGAGGAACATTCCTGGGAGACAGAGCATTGCAGAGCTCATCCCCAGTGGAGCACACAGAACGGATGCTGGATCCGAGACTGCAGGTTACATACTGCACAGTTACCACCAGAGAAGTGAAGATTCCAGATCTTTCACCTGTACCACAGACACAAGCAACAAACGCAGAGTTCAGGAACATACAAGTAAGGACTCGAGTTGCCTGTCAGGTCGGTACCTAGGAGCAGAGCAGAAGCAGAGCCAGCTGCATAGTTCACACAGCCGCAGGGCCACAGACACACAGTGCAGGCAAGGAAGCCAAAACGGCCCGGCTGGGCGGGAGAAACCCTGAACCCCTCACAGACTCCGTGGACAGTACTCTGCTGAATACCATCACCAGTAAAAGACAAAGAAACTGCAAAACCGTGAGTCTGCCTGTTTATTGTGCTCGTGTCCTGCACTCCCCCCCCATAGACTTACACACTGCCCCGGGGAAAAGGCTCTACCCGTGGGGAGCCGTCCCATCTCAAGCTGCCTTCCATCACCCCGGAGGTTCTGCAGCAGCGGTGGTCATCTCTGATCACATTC
Source organism: Anomaloglossus baeobatrachus (assembly GCF_048569485.1). Classification (NCBI taxonomy): domain Eukaryota; kingdom Metazoa; phylum Chordata; class Amphibia; order Anura; family Aromobatidae; genus Anomaloglossus; species Anomaloglossus baeobatrachus. The sequence goes on from NC_134360.1 coordinate 259,549,748, forward strand.
CACGGGTGGCGTCACGAACATAACCCCCCTTTTTATTGTGGAACCAGGGAGCACAGACCGGGTCACGACACCGTGATCCCCTTTCCAGAAGCGACCCCTTGGCCCGGTTCTGGGTATCCCCTTAACCCCTGGCGACACACTTGCGCATGCTCGTGGCTCATATCTGCAATGTCCGCGAGCCTCTCAAGCCGCGTGTATGGATCCCGACTTCAGAGAGGTGCACTGCAGATGATCGGAAAGCAGCTTCTGCACTCGTGTGTGAGGTCTCCGATATTTCATAGCTTTTGCTGGTACTCTAAAAAGCTAGTTTTACGGTAATTTGCATAAAAAATGCATTACAAATAGTTGCAAGAACGCAACGGGTGAACATAGCCTTACACTGATTTTATTACATTGCAAGTTAAATTTGTGTAATTTTAATACAAACAAAACCGAACAGGTACCAGAGACACCATGTCATTAACCCATTAAACATTAACTACTGCCACTTGCACCATCTCTCTCCATCTAACTCTATGCCACAGACGACTATTCTCAGATTCTAGCATTTGTTCTACATTTTACTGACTGGACTATATGTCCAATGCTTTAGGAATTATCTTCCGGTTGTTCTTGCTAAGTTCCAACGTCCTCTCAATAGCCAAAGATCACCCTACAATGTCTGCTGCATTCCCAGTTAAGGTTTTTATACAGACTAGGATAGTCTCTTCTGATTGGCTGTGCTACAGCATGTGATGAGGGGAAGCCGGCGCAGTTTTGTTGGATGCCTTCTGTGACTGATGCAATGTGTAAAATTCCGCTATGCATTATTTTTGCAATTCACGAGTTGCATTGCAAGTTGTTTGATTTGCCGGGAAATGCAAATTTTGCTACATTTGACTTGAAGTTGATTTACAGCAGATCTATTGTATCATTTCTATATGTATCGTATAGTAAAGCATAGAGTTAGACATTCAAGGGCATCTATAGCTAGCCTCACTCCACATTACATAGTTATGTCACGTTGTTACATACGATGTAGTAATAACAAACACAGTATTTTTGTATCTTTCCATCAACTAAAAAGTGGGCTTCCTCATTTAGATTTTGTGCAAGCAACTATATTAAAGAGCTGGTTTACTCCTCTGCAGTAGTGTCCACATCCCTGTAAATCTGATAGGGAAGACTTCTTCTAAATACCTTGATCAGCCAATTCTGCCTCCGAGCGGCGTTATTGCACACCGTTCATCCCCATGAAGTGACCCCCCTGGGCTTCGTGACCTCTGTGAACCGGTGATGTCACGTCAACTTCCAGTTGACCTTACATCACCGCGGCGGGCCTCAGTCTTCTAGAGTGACCGGGCTGTGGGCAGCGTTTCTCCGCTCATCACAGTTCAGCGTCACAGCGCAGCATGTCACATGCACTCTCCTTCACTGCAGTGCGCCGCAAGCAGGAGTGACGCTGGGCTGTGATGAGTGGTGAAACTCTGCCCACAGTCCGGTCACTGAGGAAGACTGAGGCCGGCCGCGGTGATGTCAGGGCTAATGGAAGTTGACATGACATCACCGGATCCCAGGATGATGGGGATGAGCGGTCCGCGATAGCGCCACTCAGAGGCAGAATTGGCTGATCAATATATTTAGAAAAAGCTTTCCCTATCAGTTTTATAGAGATATGGTCACTAGCATCTATCTCCACCTTTCTCCCAGCTCTATAAAGCCAGAGCTGTCAATCAAAAAGCATGGGGAAGGATGGAGATGGAGGGAAACCAAGCAGCTGGGGGGAAGAATGATTAGCCTCCATGATTTATGAGCGCCTGTACTTGGCATGTCCATTCATTCTGTGCACACAGAATCCCATTAGTGTGACAGGCCCCAAATGTTCCTTAGCCCTTCTAACTTTCCAGATGAAACACCCAGATTCCCATAATAAGCCATAATCATAACCTGCACATAAACATCACATAAGGCATTCTCACAACAAAAAAGGTGTACCCCAAACTAAGAAAACACCTGTATTCCAGCAACTGCCCCGAACCGGCTCTGCTATCATCAGCGCTTAGTACAAAGAATATTTTATGGGTTTTTTATTGCTTGAAGTGCAGATATCTGGCATAATATTTAGAGCTGTAAATATTCCAGTTTTCTGAATATATACTGCAGAAATATTACATGATTTTTTTCTCATTTTGTAAATGGAAATTGTCCAATCTGTTCTGCTCTTGTATTTTGATGCCATCTAGAGGTGAAAAAAGAAACTCGCAGTTTTCGGCGTAATCTTTGCTTCTTACAACAAATGTTAGTAAGAATACGTCTGAGATTCATTCAATGACATCTGATATCCAGAGATGAGCGAATATTAAGAAATTCATTTCGGGTAAATTTGCTCTAATCATCTGGTAAATTTGAATTCCGTTCAATGTGAATCAAATCTTCCGTAAGAAGACATTTTTTTTGCTCTAGGGTCTCTCCAGTCACAAAAGGATGATGCAATAAGTTAAAAATTAAGATTATAGTCTCCTGCCATAGGCCCCCTCTCACCTGTCCTACAGCCGTAGGTTCCTGTCCAGTCTCCGCTCACTGCAGATATTGGTCTTCTCTTTGGTATTCGATCTGGATCTTCCGGTGCTGACTTGCTCCCACATGACAATGCGAGGTTTAGTCAGCCCTCAAATATCCGGGTGATGGCAGATTTAAAGAATAAAACAAAGACAAAATTGAACCAAAGGGAGAGGAGGATTTTGCAGGGAGCAGCGGATCCAAGACAGGAGAAAAGCATGCCAAGGATCAGTGACTAGAGATGAGAGAACCTGAGGTTCAGTGTTCGGTTTTCGTACCAAACACAGACTTTACAAAAAACCCTCTGAGTTCAGGTTCAGACTTCAGGTGCTTTACGTATGCATCCACTTGTGCAAGCATCGCTGTACTCGGGTACAGTCGGTGCTTGGGTACGCTCGGTGCTCAGCCCAGTATGAGCCACTTGCAGCGTTTGAATGTCTCACACTGGAGGTAACAACAGCATGCTCGGAAGTAGTGTGCAACCAAACTCCCGCCTACCCTCCCCCAGAAGTGATCTGTTTATGGCTGGCTGCATGTGGGTGGAGACCCAAACTGCCCAATCAGTGACTTTCATTTGGGTTCAGGTCAAGTCCGGGTCCCAAACCAAACTTTATTTAAAGTCCAGCTGAGCCCACCAAACCAAACTTCCACAGGTCCAATCATCTCTACCAGTGAGTGTAATAACATTCTTATATCTCTAACAAAATGGTGGCCATTTGCCCATTATTTTAGATTTGTGCAAATTGAATCACAAAAAATATGGATTTCAGAGAATGCACATTCTCCTGTTGTGTAAGTAAATTCCCCTGCAAAAGGTAAAAGCAAAAGCACTGAGCATAAAGATAAGATGGTGCTGTCAAATGCAGTTGTCGCGGGCGGCGGGGCGCTGCGCTCGCTACCGCTCGGGTCCGGCGCTGCTGCTGCTGGCTCGAGCGGTGGGCCGGATCCGGGGACTCGAGCGGCGCTCTTCGCCCGTGAGTGAAAGGGGTGGTTTGGTTTGGGGATGTAGTCCGTGACGCCACCCACGGGTAGTGGTGAGGTTGGGCACCACCGCTGCTGGTGACGGGGATCCCGGGAGCGATGGTAGGGTGCAGCTGGGATGTTGTTTTCCCCCTCCGTGGGTAGGGGTCGGTGGTCCCTGGGACCGGTGAGGTGACGGGGAGGCAGGGTTGGTGAGGTGCAGGGTCGCGGGGACAGTGCAGCGCGGTGCCGGATGGCACGGTTGTACTCACTCAGCCACAAATATACGCAAAGTCTCTGGTAAACCAAACGGCTGGATGGACGGGTCCCGCAGCCGGCTGCTGTGGCTTCTCCCGGACGGTTGGTGGTGGCTGCCTTTCCCTGCACCTGTGTGTATGTTCGGCTCTGATGGCTCCCACCGGTAACCCGCTCCCCAGCGTATATATGTGCCGGAGGAGCCCTTTTGCCCGCAAGCTCTGGCCCCTGGAATTCTAGCTTTGGCGGTAGCTGTATTTCCTTCTGCTGGTCGGACGGTTGCCTTCTATCGGGACTTGGCTGCTAGGAAACCCCTGGGGTTCCGGTCACTGACGGATTTGACCTTTAACGGCGACTCCAAGCCTGGTCGGGGTCCGCAGGCCCTGCCTGTGTGTGCTGGCTTCACTTCGCTCCCCGGCTCGGTACCGGCGGGCCACCGCCCAACCCCGGTCCTACGGTTCTGCGTTGATTTGCCTCTCCTGCAGACGGCCACCACTGTCTGCCAACCTTGCTCTTAGTGCCCGGGCCACACACCCGGACACGGTCAGTTCACGCCTCCACTCTTGCACTTCCCTAACTGATCTGCCCTGACTTCCTTTTCCCACCTTCAGGACTGTGAACTCCTCATTGGGTGGGGCCAACTGCCTGGCTCCACCCCACCTGGTGTGGACATCAGCCCCTGGAGGGAGGCAACAAGGATTTTGTGTCTGGCTGATGTGCCTGTCTCGGGGTGGGGGTGTGTGTTGCAGTACCTGTGACGACCTGGCTAGTCCAGGGCGCCACATTCCCCCTTGGTTAAATGTAGACCGTCCACGGGCTGCCCGTCCATCACCGGTTTTATTTTTCTTTTTAACTGTAAATATATAAAAACAATAACACGGTATGCTTTTCAAATCTTCCCTTACGGGAGGCATGTCACTTAAACGTTGCAAAACACCTATATAGACACATTTTTAATAATAACGGACGGACGGCTTCTGCTCTCCCACTCAAGAAACCTAGCCCTGATACTGCCCCTAAGAAGTGGGCAGCACCCCTTGACCCCAGTCCAGATCCAGGCTGCCCGAGCGGGAACGGGTATGGTGACTCGCACCCAACTGTCACTTCAGGGGACCCCACATCCATGGGGGACCCCTGACCCCCGGAGGATCGCCACCGGTTGCGGTAGTGGCGGGCCTGGGCCATCACTTTCCTCCAGGCCCATCCTCCAACTCTGCCTCCGGAGGCGGCAATGGAAAACATTCTCCCAACTTATTTACAATCCCACAAGTTCGTGGGTGCCCTGCACGTTCTCAGGCATGTCCATGAAGAGTTCCTCATGCCAACGGTAACAACGAGTCCCTGCGGGGACAACTTACCGTCAACAGCCGGGTCAATCACGGTGTCAATCAGGTCATTCTCTCGGTTTGATTAGTCTTATCATTCATTTGTAACGGTAGATACAGTGCTGATGGTCCCAACAGGGACAACGGTGCAACGGAGGAACTGGGCCGGTTCTTGGGCCTCCTGGCCTCCTCTCAGCTTGGCATCAAGGGCATACCAGCCCCTCTCTCCACAGTGCCGCGTGTATGTTACTAGATCGCCTGGGAGCAAGTTACGGCCCGGGTGGCCCTCTGGTAGATGGGCATTGACATCCCGTCGGGCCACAAACACCTCGGCCTCCAGGCCCGGCTTGAAAATAAATCCATACCCCCGGCGGGGGTCGAATCTTCGCACCTGACCCTCGTATATCGGGCCTCGTACCCGGAAGGTGGCTCTGCGGAGGTTCTCCTTCTCCTGGATCGTGCGAGCTATCATCTCAGCCTTCCGCTTCTCCCTCTCCGCGATTTCCCGGCCCAGCTGGCTTGGCTCCCTGTCCCAGTAAGGGGCGCCTGCCTGCCCCTGCGCGCGGGTCGGGCCCCGCAGGACCTCCTTCACACTGCCCACTACTGGCGCCCTCTGTGGAAGGTCCCGCGGTGTCATGGCCTGGGGTGCTGCCTCACAGCGGCGACCCGCTGCAGCCTCAGCCGAGGCGTGGGGTAGGGGCACAGGGGTCCTCACCTGCTGAGCCTCCGCCTCCTCCTGGACGGGACGGATCACCGGAGCCGGGACGGTACTGTGTGTGGTCACTTCCGGTGCCACCGGTGTATCTTCGCAGACTGACGCTGCCCTCGGGAGCTTCCAAGGAAGTGGTTCGGGTCGTCTGCGGACCCCTTCTGCAGGCGGGTCCGCTCGGGCGGACGGGCAGGGTTCCGTTACCAGTTGTAGGGGTAGCGGGCCTAGTGGCGGGGTGGCAGCAGCCAGCACGGGTAGCGGGGGAGGCAGCAGGGTGAGCGGGCGCAGACCGGTCCCTCAGCCGCAGTGACAGATCCCATAGAGACACAGGGGCGTGGGTCGCTTACCCGCTCCTCCAAGTCTTCCTCCACCTCGCGTCTCCATATGGCCGCCACCACATCCGCCATGTCGGCCTCCCACTCCTCCAGGAAGAGCTACACTTGCACCTGCAGACGGCTGCTCAACTGGACGGTCCGGACCTCCACCCACGCTGCGGTGCCGGGCGCGGGCTCGGGGACTGCGGGGCTACCGGACGGACGGTGCATGCTGGCAGCGGTATCTTCCAGGAACCAAATGGCGGCATAGTCCTGGCGTCCCTGCTTTTATGGCCTCGGTTTACATGCGGTCGGACACCATCCTTCCCCCCCTTGGTTTTTTCTCGGCACACCCTCTTCAGGGGCGGGGCTTTGGCTTTCGCGCTTCCACTGCTCGAGAAGACGCTCGAACGGGAAAATCTTCGCGCCCAAGATGGCGGATTCTGAAATTTTTCGGCCGGACACCGCCGGCGGGGAAACACAAGGGGTACCTCTACCAGCCGGCAGAGCGGTAAGATCCTGTTCGTGACGCCAAGTTGTCGCGGGCGGCGGGGCGCTGCGCTCGCTACCGCTCGGGTACGGCGCTGCTGTTGCTGCTGCTCCTCGGTGGCTCGAGCGGTGGGCCGGATCCGGGGACTCGAACGGTGCTCCTCGCCCGTGAATGAAAGGGGTGGATTGGTTTGGGGATGTAGTCCATGACGCCACCCACGGGTTGTGGTGAGGTTGGGCACCACCGCTGCTGGTGACGGAGATCCCGGGAGCGGTGGTAAGGAGCAGCTGGGATGTTGTTTTCCCCCTCCGTGGGTAGGGGTCGGTTGTCCCGGGGCCCGGTGAGGTGACGGGGAGGCAGGGTTGGTGAGGTGCAGGGTCGCGGGGACAGCGCAGCGCGGTGCCGGATGGCACGGTTGTAGTTACTCAGCCACAAATATATTCAAAGTCTCTGGTAAACCAAACGGCTGGATGGACGGGTCCCGCAGCCGGCCGCTGTGGCTTCTCCCTGACGGTTGGTGGTGGCTGCCTTTCCCTGCACCTGTGTGTATGTTCGGCTCCGATGGCTTCCCACCGGTAACCCGCTCCCCAGCGTATATATGTGCCGGAGGAGCCCTTTTGCCCGCAGCCTCTGGCCCCTGGAATTCTAGCTTTGGCGGTAGCTGTATTTCCTTCTGCTGGTTGGACGGTTGCCTTCTATCGGGACTTGGCTGCTAGGAAACCCCTGGGGTTCCGGTCACTGACGGATTTGACCTTTAACGGCGACTCCAAGCCTGGTCGGGGTCCGCAGGCCCTGCCTGTGTGTGCTGGCTTCACTTCGCTCCCCGGCTCGGTACCGGCGGGCCACCGCCTGACCCTGGTCCTACAGTTCCGCGTTGATTCGCCTCTCCTGCAGACGGCCACCACCATCTGCCAACCTTGCCCTTAGTGCCCGGGCCACACACCCAGACACGGTCAGTTCACGCCTCCACTCTTGCACTTCCCTAACTGATCTGCCCTGACTTCCTTTTCCCGCCTCCAGGACTGTGAACTCCTCAGTGGGTGGGGCCAACCGCCTTGCTCCACCCCACCTGGTGTGGACATCAGCCCCTGGAGGGAGGCAACAAGGATTTTGTGTCTGGCTGATGTGCCTGTCTCGGGGTGGGGGTGTGTGTTGCAGTACCTGTGACGACCTGGCTAATCCAGGGCGCCACACAGTACATACAGGTCTACAGGGAATTTACCGCGCCCATATGTCAGCTCCCTGTCTTTGCCAGTAGGTGATGGCTGTGTTATTCAGCCATCATCTGCCTCTCACAGAGCGAAGCTTCACCCGCAGCTGCTTACCTGTTAAATTCCACCCTCAGTTTCTTGTTATTAGTGGCTTTAGTATTGGTGCCTTATTGTCTATGAGTTATGCACCATTTTTTATGTTGTCTTTTACTTTTAAATCTTTTTTTTTCTTTTTTTAAACATCCTTGCTTATCCAGATGTTAGACAGATTCATGAAAGAGATTTTTTAAAATACCGCACTATGTTTTGTACATCTCACGCCAGTCTCCAGCTGAAGTTATATTTATGGTGGATTTTAATTTTGGTACAATTAAAGAATAAAGTGTGGCATTCTCAATGATCTTGTGACTTCTCTCTAAAAGCACAAAAAAATATAAACAGATTTTTTTATTATTATTATTATTATTATTATTATTATTATTATTATTTTGGATAAAATTCATCAACCTCTTGTGCCATTTTGAAAAATTTGGTGCAAAACAACAGCAAAAAATACCCCATGATAAAAAAAAAGAAAAGTCTTTGAATGCCTCATCCAAGGGCCAAGTTTGGGTGGTGCAGGTCGTGCCTTTGGGGCAGCTGTATATCGCCTATGTCTTAGGTGTACCAGGTCCATCCACAGCGAAGACAGACAACGAGGCAAACAGTTCTTTATCAATAAGTGTTTTAGTTCAACACATTCAACTTCAAGCGTGAGATAGCGGGCACACATCACGTAGTACATTTCTTTAGTATAGGACTCTATTGAGACACATAGTCCTCATCAGCCATTTGGCTGGTGTTTTAAGTCCATTTACTACCACCCAGCCTAGTATCACGGTACCATCTGTAAAAGTCATTATAGCCCCCATCAGCCCCTCGTCCTCCTGTAGGGGACAAGGTCTACCCCTGCAGAAGTAGCCGGCACACGGGTAATCCACAGAGGATGTATAAATATTGTACTGAGTGTACTCTGTTATAGCCATCAAGTGGCAGGGTTATAGCACGGCTATCCTCGCACCTGGGTAGGTAGGGAGAGAGAGTAATAAGAGAAGGAGAGTAGTGGATAAAAAAGAGAGGGACCGAGAGTAGGAGGCAAGAGAGTCCCTGTGGAGAAGTAGATACAATAACCCCTTTTGAAGATTCTGACCCTAAGGGTCACTCCTGCGGCTGTGACACGTGGGATCCATTTAGAATTGGCTAACTACATCCCCCAGGAAGAGGGTTATAGTCTGACAGTTGGGGGTCTGGCGTCCGTATTGACTGGCTCGGAATACACAAAGACTTCCTCATTAAACTGAAGGTCAGTGCGCCCTCAATCAGTAGGGTATGGCTGTATCTTGGCCTGAGCACAGATGGTTGAGCACTGTCAGTTGTGGTTCTTCATGTGCACTAGCATCCTCTGTGGGTGGGCTGAAGTGGACCAACAGACTTAATAAACCGGTCGGTGTCAGCGTGAAGTTGAGTAAAGGAATGAGAGTCCTAGAGGTGTCAAGAACCCAGACAGAACCCAGGTGCCTGAAGTACGGACCGCTGTTAAATTGTATATTAAATGGAGGTGTGGAAGGAACCCCCATGGGATGAGTAACGGTGTCGGCAGAATGCGGACCGAAATAATACCAGAGTGGAAGAACAATAAAGTGAATGTGTTTGGAAGAAGAAAATCTGCCTTGACTTTATTTACTGAGAGAGAGAAAATTGTATCACCTGAACTGTTGCGGAGTCTTCCTGTGTGTGGTGTGGCGATGGGGAGGCATGGGGTTAGCGAGCGGTTGCGCTGCGGCCTGCTGACCCCTGCAAGCATGACTACCACTGCCTGCCCCGTGCCTCCCATACACAAGAAGTTGCCATATGCAAAGTGGCGGCACTACCGGACAGGACTATCTTTCTCGTTTCACATCTGTTCCTGTATTTGCCCCATCCCTATGCTGAGTGTTCTCCTCTGGACTCTTTTCTCCTGAGGTCGCCCGTTCGAGATTAGAGCTAGCTTCTGATGGTGACTATTTGTGAGTCCGTCAGTTCCCTCTAATCACGCTATCTCACAGTCAGTGCTCTGCTTTGGAGTAAATGAATCACCCACTAACTGCAGCCTTTTAGGTATCTAATGACCTGCACGTCTGATTCTAAGATGGAGTCAGTCCTGTGCCTTAGTCTCTGGCTCCTTCCCCCGTGGGCTAGTCCCATAACTTTACCTCCTTGCCCTGCAGTCATCCAGTACAGGGCAAGTCCTGTCTTACAACGTCCTACTATTCACATTGCTAACTACATTTTTCACTACACTATCACATAACACTACATACATTCGTATCCCTCTATGCAACATACTGTATTTACATTAATATGCTTGTGTCTTCAGGGGCAGGAATCCAACCACCTCTTTACAATCCAGAATTCAGAGATCTGGGAGATCTGCAGCAGATAAAACAGGGATTTAATCAAAACTACAGTAAGCAGCCCACAAAGTGACATATTGCTGGAATCAGGGTCCCTGTCTCTATATGTTCCTCTCAGATGGGTTAGAAAAAATCTGGTGACATTCCCTTTAAAAAAAAAGGAATGCAAATCATGAATTGGAGCCATTGAAAAATGTACACAAGATGAAGAAAACTACCTACAGTATCTTGAAACAATTCCTGATATCCTGCAGGTTTAGCACTGACCGTAGAGTCATGAGATTAGGATGACAATCTGTTTTTAGCAGTCATGTCATTACCATTACAGGGTCAACCTTTGACAATAGGTGATTGTGAGGTAAATCCTGGGATATGAAGAGGAATTATGATGTCCAGTCATAATTTCTCTAATCGCTCCCTGATGGCACCCTCCCTTCTCCCTTCACACACAGAAATCCTTTGCAGATTAGTGTCAAAAGGCTCCTTTACGCACTGCAACATCGCAAACGACAGGGCTGTAACGTCACCGGTTTTGTGACATAATAGCGACCTCCCCAGCGACATTGCAGTGTGTGAAATGCATTAGAGACCTGGCCCTCGCTGTGAAGTTGCTGATCACTACACATCTCTCAGCACCATTCTTTGGTCCTTTGTTTCCCGCGGTGCAGCATGCATCGGTGTGTTTGACACCGTTACAGCGACTTCTTTGGTGACTTCCCTTTCAAAAAGCTGCTTTACAACGTCCCCAATGACTAGCTAGGTTGTTCTGCAGGTCCGGATCGCTGTTGCGTCGTTTTCCAGGTATGCCTGTTTGATAGCTCACCACCGACTCACCAGAGACTTTGTAGCGATCCCGGCCAGGTTGGGATCCCTGGTGGGATCGCTAGAAAGTCTCAGTGTGTAAAGGGGCCTAAAGGAAAGATGTCAAATCCAACTACACAGCCAGAGGCAATCTCCTATGATATGGAGATTAGCTGAGCTGTTAGCCCTGGGAAGCATCAAAAGACCCAGGAAGACCCCCCTCAGTGACACTGTGGTAAAAGTTTGTATCTACCTAGCAGGCTTTGAAGTCTCCAGACAGCCAGGCTCCAGTAGAATATGTGTAATATTTCATGAACCGTGCTTCCTATAAATATGACAGGCAGAAATATGGCATTGTGGCCGGCTGACGAGTTCAGCCCATATTTTATATAGTTGTGGGACCTTGGGAAGTACCCCAAACGTGATATAGGCCAGTGGGGAACCAGCAGACCAGCCATGCGTCCTACCATTTTGAAGGTAAAATCATAACTGTCAAAATGAGAGCATTGGCGTCCGCCTACGACGTTCCTAGGCAAAGTTATGATTAATAATCACTTTGGATACTATTTTTGACTCAAGACAGGGGAGGGACAGTGCGCCCTGTGAGGTCACTAAGGTGGGAGGGGACCTGGATTAAGCCAGGTTGATAACCTTAGTGCAGCCATTTTTTAGGTGTTCTTGCTCTGGGGTCTCTGTCTGAACATATGTGAGGAAGTTCCTGGAAACCTGATCTAACAGCACCCACCTGTGGCCAGACGCACAAGGTAACTGCTTGAACTGTGTATGCCTGTTTGTAACCCATGCTTTATCTGTAACTGTACTCTGACCTATGTATATCCTGTAAATTCCATATTGTATATATTGTAGTATCTAGTGTGCCTTAGGCTGATTAAATCATATAATTAATCTTGGGCTGTTCTGTTATCACGATCGTGAATCCCACGTCTGTGTGCTCAGTTAATAGTTACCGTAAATCGGTTGGTGGCAGCGAGTTTGTGGCAAGGATCATTGTGGGGCGGCCAGTGAGATTTGGGAAAATTTTATATATTCCGTCCACGGAGGTCGGGGAATATAGACCCTACTCTCACCGGGAGCCCCTCAAGCATTGGCACAGTAGAATAGCGGCCTCCTTGCTTATTGTTGGGCAATTCCATAATTGACCTGACTATAAGAGGGGCACTAGAGAGCGCGTCACGTGCTCTGTCTGTCGGTCGGACAGGTGGTAGAAAGGAAGGACGTAATTCCCGCTTCCTCTACCCCCTTTTGTGATATATTCCTGACATATTGGTGGCAGCGGTGGGATTTCTGAGTGACTCCCCCGGCTATTCCTGACAGTGATGGTCAATAATTTCCATTCTCTGCATAGTGACATCTGCACAGATTATAGACAATGCTCTCCAATAGAAATCAATGAGTTACTTTCTAAATTTACCTCAACATATAGTCATAAAATCACCATTTCTTTAAATTAAAAGGGTATTTCCATCTCCAAGATCCTATCCCAATATGTAGTTGGTGTAATAATAATAATATTAGCAAATACCTCCAATTAGAAATGTAGTATAGTTCTCCTGATATAGCCATGTCTCTTACCTCATGTGCAGGGCATTGCAGCTTAGGTATTCATGGTTACGTCCTCTCATAGTGACAGTTAGTTAGCTGCTCATTGTCATAACCATGGATATTTAAGGACCTGCAATGCCCTGCACATGAGGTAAGAGACATAGTTAATCAGGAAAACTATACTATATTTCTAATTGGAAGTATCTGCAATATAACTGTTACCTTGTGAGAGAGTGGAGGTGATGCCTGCAGTGCTGTCTCCAGTCCACCAGAGGGGTTTATGCACAGGCTGACCAAGAGATTCTGTGGGGTCAGGTAGAGGACATCGTGTGAACCTGGGTCGCAGAGTGCAGACGTGTTGTGATGGTCTCTCGGCCCATTTATCTAGAGTCCTGAATCTGGTTCTCAAATATATGAATATGGTTGCAGAGCATTTGCTATTGTAACAATTACTGATATCAAGAAGACATCCTCAGGTATTGCCACTACAAAACCCCTTGTTTAACTAATTATTGTGGTGACTTTTCGAACGTTTGTCGGCCACTGAATATTCAGAACTCCGTCCAAGTCTCCAGTTCGTTATTCCTGGACCAGGAAGAGTGGAAAAGAGAAAGAGAGAGCTTTCAATGGTAAGTCCTGAGCTCAGGACCCATGCGGACATTTTTGGTGGGAAGTTTGCATATATCCATTAGAGTTTAGCGGTAAACTATTTTAAGTAGGCTGCACCTGTATAGACAGGAACTGAACTTTTCCTCTTGTAATACTGCAGTTGCTGTTAAAGCTTGGCTCCCGGGTAGCCTGCTGCTGTGTGTATGGTACAGGGAAGGGGGAGGTTAGCATTGTAGATATGTTTGTAAGCCATTGTGCTGATGCACTGACAGGTCCACTTGTACATTCAATTATTTTCACTACACTAATAGAGCAGTACTCATGCCCTTGCACATAAGGTAAATTTATTCTGATATCTCCGGTCACATTGAATAGTGCCGGTGTGGCAGCATGGATCTCCGGTCACATTGGACAGTGCCGGTGTGGCAGCACGGATCTCCGGTCACATTGGACAGTGCCAGTTGTGGCAGCATGGATCTCCGGTCACATTGGACAGTGCCAGTGTGGCAGCACGGATCTCCGGTCACATTGGACAGTGCCGGTGTGGCAGCACGGATCTCCGGTCACATTGGACAGTGCCGGTGTGGCAGCACGGAACTCTGGTCACATTGGACAGTGCCGGTGTGGCAGCACGGATCTCCGGTCACATTGGACAGTGCCGGTGTGGCAGCACGGATCTCCGGTCACATTAGACAGTGCCGGTGTGGCAGCATGGTGGTCTCGGTCCTTCCTGGTCCGGTGTATGTCATATTTCCTTTGTGATTATTCCTGTGATTTACTCTGCGCTATCTACTCCAATACTCTTTTATCATAACAATCTAGTTCCCTGACATTGTCTGGCCTCGTTCCTGATCTGCGACTCGCTGTATTCGGATGGCAACCTCTACGGGTCACAAATTCAATATCAGGACAGTAAGGGTACATCACTCACCTCTGGCACTGTTGTTGCCTACCTCCTCCTCCCGCAGCTGCTGGAAGCCAACTTTAATGAGAGCTGAGATGCCGTACCTGACAGGTGCCAGTGCACGGTGTATGGAGCTGCGGTGTTTTGGTGCATCTGCCCTATCTTAACCATTGGACATTATTGTGATAGTCTTTGACTCCCCTTTAATAAAATATTGACCTGCTTTGAAATGAATGAGGCGGTAAGGCAGATTATGCAGGTGCACTGAAGTGAAGATACAATGCAGAGGAAATGGCTGAAATACATCATTAAATTCAATTTTGTGGATTTTTCTTACAAAATTTTTAGCTTTTGAAAAAATTATTATGCAACGTGTCCGTGTTCTGTTTTTTCTTAGCCCTCGTGAAACTGTGACTTGAGGTAAGTTCCTCTTTGGCATTGTCTACATCAGTATTTAGGATGGAATTAGAAAGATTTGGTTCTTCACTTGTTATTTGTTGCTGCAGCCAACACTCTTCAATTCTAAGCTCCAAAGTGCTGTGTGACTTCATATAAATCCAGTCAATCCCTTGTATAAATAAAACATGGAGGTAATTGCACTTCACGTTAAGTCACTGTTTATTCTGTAATAGAGGAAAGTATTGACCTACTCTCGTGGAAGGAAGATGAAGAGATAAACCTTTATAAACTACTTCTCCATAGAGTGAAGTTAGAGACATGAACGTGAGACCTTATAGCTAAATTTGGAAGAGACCCCTAGGACCACCTTCACCAGCCACGCTCCTTGATGCTGAATGTCTAACAAAAATGGCTGGAGGAGAACATTCTGTAATGTTTGAGACTGGGAAAAAATAGAGCAATTCTTAGAGTGTTGGAATAAAGGGCACGTAGGTGAGGGAGAGGTGCAGCACCACACGTACAAGGGGAACCTGTTCCAGCATCGAGTCTCCACCTAAGCCGTGTGGGCTCCAGCTGATAGGAGACAACCAGAGGAAGCTTTCAGATCCAATACATCTTGTCTGGTACACATAACTCCATTGGATACTAGTGTAGCGGCCCTGAACCCTTCAGGGCACTACTAGGTACTGCATCCTGCTTGTCAAAGATGCAGGGCCTACCCCCAGGGACCTGGAAGACGAGTGCCAGTAACATCAAAACACAAAACATCCAAGGTTTCCCTCTCCCAATCATGGGTGACTGACTAGTCTGGGACCCAATGGATGGCCACCCAGGGGCGGAGCCGATCAAGTCCACTAGCCGACAACCTGGGGGGGAGGAGTGAGACAGTGGGTCAGTCTGTAGTGACAGCTGTAAGAGACGGATGTATCTTTACACGGGGTCGTGTAGCATTGACCCAGCTGGTAAAGGAGAGGGGTTGCCAGAGTGGGTACGACGAGGTACCCCTGGAACCAAAGCACCGACGGGGCACAGGGCCCTAGGTCAGGCGAACGCTTCACGCTACCTGACAAATACCTGCTCAGTGAGGGGACCATCCAGGACCTCACTGACCCATGAATCCGAGGGCACCAGCAGTAATGAGAGAGCCAGGGACCGGAACAGAACACTGACCGTACAGGTTTCACACTGTCCGCCATACGGACCAGAGACTGACAACAAACAGTAGGAGACCCCCAGACGCTCCAAACCACGGTGTTCCACCAAACTAGTGAGAGGTGCAGGGGACAGAAGCCACCAGGTTACCACACCGGTACTGGGACTAAAGGGACCAGGGGTCGAAACCAGCCGTCCTCAGTGAACCAGCATTACCATCGCTGTGAGTAAAGACCAGTTGCACGGCATCCCCCTCGTGTGGTCTCCCTTCTTTCCACGCCAAACTCCATCATTCATTCCCTGGGGCTCGGCACTACTTGCGGAGGGCCCAACACCCAAGCTGCCATCACCACCAGCCCCAGTGGCAATAGACTGTGCAGCGGTGGCTCCATCTACCTACCGCAACCCGCAAGTGGCATCACGACATAAACTCTCTAATCTCCCCTGTATTTAACCCCTTTTCAAGTGACCCCCTAGGGTCACGGAACCGGGCATTGGCCATCACACACCCATGAAACAGCATCCCCATACATATATGGCCCGAGACCGAGTACCCCATAGCCCTGGTGTGGGTCACTAGTGCTGTGAAAGTCTTCCACTGCGGGTTCAACACTTAGGCACCGCTCCCCTCATTGGGCTTTTATTCCCTTAGTCGGAGATAAATACCCTCTGATTTATGTTTAAGATTATCATGTCTTTTTTCATGGAGTCCCTTTGTTGTCCATATTGCAAGAATCCAATCACAGAGAACGCCTTAAAGAGAAGGCATAATGTGATTGTCACTCTCAAACTGGCAAGTGTCCATATTTTGCCATGACAGATGTGCGTGAACCAATGACTGTCTGACGCACCACACAAGGATCAATGGGAATGGTAAGGGAGAGGAAGGCCCTGATGATCGGGAGCGTGGGGTGGGACACCTCCTGACACTAATATGTCACATATGGAATAAAGATGTTTCTTCACTGAATCACCCTGGAGGAGCTGTCCTTTTCTATATCTATTGTGCATCTATATCAAGAGGATCCCTTGGTTGGACGTGTTTCTCCGGTTACTTTTAGTAACATTACCACTATTGAAGGTACTGTGAGTAATTTCTAACAACATTACTAAACTGTGTCTGTCTTCTAACATCACTAAAAGAGTCCTTCCCCTCTTCACTGTCCCATGCCTAGTTTCTAACTGTCCTACCACTCACCCTCTATAGTGCCAAAGTCGGTGAGTGCACTAGACATCACCACTACGGTAATATCACACAGGGGAAGGAAGACAGAAAAGGAAACATAGAGAAAAGGATACACAACCAACTTCACAATTGCAGCCAGACACCAGGGCTGCAGGCAACTTGGCTTCAACAAAAAAAGCTACTACAGCAAAGCTCCAGCAGCAGCAGGACTCCAGTGGCTACCAGAGGCTTCCTTTATCCAGGGTGGCTAGCTAAGAATGAAGATTCTTGTACCGGCATCAGGTAATGGATCATGTGACTATTTAAAGGAAATACAGTACAGACCAAAAGTTTGGACACAACTTCTCATTCACAGAGTTTTCTTTATTTTCATGACTCTGAAAATTGTAGATTCACATTGAAGGCATCAAAACTATGAATTATCACACGTGGAATGAAATACCTAACAAAAAAGTGTGAAACATCTGAAAATATGTCTTATATTCTAGGTTCTTCAAAGTAGGCACCTTTTGCTTTGACGCTCCTTATGACTGCTGTGGATCATATCATCAGGATTCTCTGTACCACCGCTGATCTCTTTAGGGATTGTGCCATGGATCCGCATCTTCTAAGATCATCTTTATTGGCCTCCTGATGAACCATTCACTTGGGGAAATGCGTTGAGGCGGAGACATACTTCATCCATCTTAGATGGCCACTGTTTACAATTGGATCTACTTGGATATGCGACATGTGTGCACATACGACATATGGATCATTTAATGGACTGTAACCTCACCAATGTTACTAATGCAGTTTTGTATCTTCTGTGAAATTGTACCTGGTTTTACTCATCCTTAAAGTCATTGAGTTAAGTGTATTTGATAAATTGGTCGCTTTGTCCATATTTATGTACAGTGATTCGAATCTAAGTGTATCAATTTGTTTATATTATATGCAATCCTATCCAGGGCCAAGGAGTATTGGATGTCTGATATTCCTTACCAATATTCTGGGACAAATTGATACATACCCTTCACCTTGTCCTCTTCTTAGGCCGGGGCCACACGAGGCACTAGTGCGATGCTCGCATGACTGCAGCACAGCAGAGCCGAGTGTCATGCGAGTGTCCCTGCAACTGAGGTCTGACTGTGCGAGCGGACCTCAGCTGCGGGGGACGGGTCGGCTCTGAGGAGGGGCGGGCCAGTGCTGTGGACGGGAGAGAGGGATTTCTCTCCCTCTCTCCTCTGTAGCCGGCTATTGCCATTCTCGCACTGCACTAGCGGTACACCGGTGTACTGCGAGTGCAGTGCGATTTTTCTCTGGTCCATTCACTTGAATGGGTGCGAGAGAAAAGAGTCTCGCATTACACCCCCAGCATGCTGCGATTGTTTTCTCGGTCCATTAGGGCAGAGAAAATAATCACTCATGTGCGCTGACACACAGGCTAATATTGGTCCGAGTGGAGTGCAATGTTTTATCCACTCCACTCGCACCGATTTTCTCGCCGTGTGGCTTAGGCCTTAGGTGTGACAACAACTTGTTTGTATTTTATATCTAATAAATATCTATATTGGGAAAAAAAAATTGCCGTACATATATAGAATATTTCCCTGGACCTCGAGTCATAAATGAATAGTGTTATTTCTACACTGACAGAACAGAAACACAGTTACTATCAGGCCCGAGGAGTAGGGAATCTGCAATACTTTAATAACATTGATGTTAATCATTCACATTGATGAGAACTAAGCTTGGATCTATTAAATCTAACAACAAACCAAAATTTGAGCTTGGCCTGAAAACACCATTGTCTCTAATGCAGGTGTTGCAATATTCAGGAAACGACCATTGACGTCAGCAGGATACAATTATTGTTATATTGTATGGAAAAATAATGAGATGAAGTCACTTAAAGGGAACCTTCATACAAAAAAGAAGCTTTGTCACGCAAAAAAAGTGGAATAAAAATAGACAATATGCAATAATCATCTGATACTGATGACCTTCCTTGCTCTCAATCAAAGGTCATCTAGTATCGGATGATTATTGATTGTCTATTTTTCGTATACAACTATTTCATATTTCACAATTGTGATCTTTGAATTATGCATTTTACTTTGCTATTTATTATTTTCTTGCTGCTGTTTTTCTATACCCATAGATTGTATGTCTTTGAGAAAGACGCCTTTTAGGGTCGAAACGTTGGACTTTCGAGTCACACGCCTATGTGTGTTTGCATAAATGAACTTTGAGCATCAACCCTTTTCATTCCACTTCTGTTTCATTTGATTGGATTATTTTAGCTTCTGAGCACCAAGTGTTAAATTAATTGAGCCAGGTTTAACTTGAGTACTTAAATAAATGGAATCTGTCACCAGGTTTTTCCCATATAAGCTGCGGCCACCACCAGTGAGCTCTTATACACGGCATTCCAGAATACTGTATCTAAGAGCCCAGGCCACTGTGCATAATGTAAAAAACAGCTTTATAATACTCACCTATGGGGTGCTCCAGTCTGATGGGTGTTGCTGGTCTCGGTCCTGCGCTTCCTTCATCTTGTGGGATCGCCGTCCTCCTGTCCAGCCCCGTGTGCATGCTGCGTCCTGCATCATTCATCACAGAGAGGCTTTCATTGCGCTCCTGCGCATGCGCACTGTGATCTGCCCCGCTGAGGGTAGATCTTAGTATTGTAGTGCGCATGCGCGAGCGATCTTTGACCTTTTCTCATGCCTATGCATTACAGTACTTTGCTCTGTCTTCGGCAGGGTAGATCAGTGCGCCTGTGTAGGGGTGTAACGGAGGCTTCTCTGTGAAGGACACAAGACGCACCATGCTGTCACGCTCCCCGGGTCCTCGGCTCCCCTCCCCGGGTCCTCTGCTCCGCTCCCCGGGTCCTCAGCCCCGCTCCCCGGCTCACCTGCCACGCTCCCCGCTCTCCAGCCTCCGGTGCCCGTCCTTCCCAGGGTCCCTGGCCTCCGATCCCGGCGTCCGACGGCTTCCCAGGCCCTGGCCGGCTGCCCTGCGTCCTCCTCTCAGCTTCCTTCCCTGGCTTCTGGCACCCGGGCGGCGCGCATGCGCATTAGGGCGCGCGCGCGGTCACTGACCCTTTCTTAAAGGGCCAGCGTCCATTAACAGGAAATGAAGCTAAACAGGTACAGGGTATATAAGGGGTTATTGTCCAAGGGGGCGGGGCCTGATCTTCGTGTTTTCCAAGCTAGGAGTCTGGTCTCCTTGTGTCTCCTTGCCATACTCACGTATCTCTCTTCTAGAGCTGATCCTGCCTCGGCATCCGGTCCTGCTGAATCCCGAACCCCGCACGCTGTCCGTCTGCCATCTGACAGTCCGTACCATCTCGGATCCCTGCGGTGACCCGGCATCTCGCTCCAAAGGTTCCGGACCCCGCCTGACATCATCTCGGCTTCCGAACCTGAGCTACGTCACCCGGACTACCATCTGTGACTCCGTGGTCCCAGGGACTTCTCCGTTACACTCACTTGCACGGACTGTTCTGCTGCCCATAGTGCTTCAGCTACCGGACTCCTTACCACCATCTTAGAGTTCGGCCCAGTGGATCCACCTCCTGGGTCTGCCCGACCGCCTGGCCCTGACAGTAAGATCAGGCCATGGATCCCGCTGCAGCACTAGCGGCCTTGCAAGAGGAACTCCAACGCCAGCGTGAAGTCCAGACCCGCATGCTGAACTTTATGACGTCCGTGGACACCCGCCTGTACACGTTACAAGCGGCAGTTACGCCTTCAACATTCCGGGCCTCCACTAGTCAATCCACGGCTCCCGCACCCGTGGCAGCCTCTTCGGATGCTTCCCGACTCCGTTTGGCTTCACCACCTCGTTATGCCGGAGATCCCAAGACCTGCAGGGGCTTTATAAACCAATGCTCCCTTCATTTCACGCAGCTGCCACATTTGTTTGCCTCCGACCAAGCCAAGGTCGCCTTCATCATGTCTCACCTAGAGGGCGAGGCACTGGCGTGGATGAATCCCTTGTGGGAGAAGGAGGATCCTATGACCAAGGACCTTCAAGAGTTCCTGCAGGCCTTTCGCAGCACCTTCGACGAGCCGGGACGCGCCTCTGCGTCTGCTTCATCCCTTCTCCGCTTACGTCAAGGAACAATGACGGTAGGCCAATATGCCATCCGTTTCCGCACTTTGGCTTCAGAACTCGGGTGGAATAATGAGGCCCTAACAGCCGCCTTCTGGGAAGGACTCTCGAGTCGCATCAAAGACGAGTTGGCGGGTCGTGACGTGCCCTCCACCCTAGATGCCCTGATTGCCCTAGCAACTCGAGTGGACATTCGTTTTCAGGAGCGCTCCAAAGAGCTATCTCGTGAGAGACGTCCGGTACGGCATTCCTCTCCTCCACAGAAGCCCTCCGTACCTCAGTCATCGTCAGCTGGGATTCCCGTCCACGAGCCCATGCAGATTGACCGAGTACGGCGGTCTGAACAACGTCGAGCAGAGCGGCTCGCCAAAGGTCTCTGCTTCTACTGCGGAGAGGACACACATCTCCTACGCTCCTGTCCGGAAAGGCCGGGAAACTCCAAAGCCTAGGGTTGGTAGGAGAGGCCACCCTAGGTGCTGGGACTCTCTCAGACCCAGTTATGTGGACCGTGCAAGTGTCAGCGGGAGAGACGCGCTTCACGGCTGAGGCATACCTCGACTCTGGAGCAGCAGGCAATTTCATCCAGCAGGCCACGGTGGACAAGTACCAGTTGCCTGTTACTCCACTCGACAAGCCCCTAGTGATTGCCTCTGTGGATGGGAGACCCCTCTCTGACACCATCTCCTGGATCACCAGGCCGGTCGAACTGCGTATCGGTGCCCTGCACACCGAGAACATCGCTCTCTACGTCCTTCCACACATGTCCCATCAAATCCTGCTGGGCCTCCCCTGGTTGCGGACACACGAACCATCAGTCAGCTGGGGTACTGGCGAAATCACCCGATGGGGCTCTGCCTGTCATGAGAGGTGTCTGAAGTCCATACAACCCATCCGACGACCTCCGGTTCCAGAGAACCTACCGAAACTGCCCTCGGCCTATTGGTCCTACGCAGACGTATTTGACAAGAAGGAGTCTGAGGTACTTCCGCCACACCGTCCCTACGATTGCGCCATCGACCTGCTCCCAGGAACAACACCACCTCGAGGACGGATATATCCGTTGTCTCCAGCCGAAACCAGGGCCATGTCCACCTACATCACAGAAAGCCTGGCAAGGGGATTCATCCGGAGATCCTCCTCTCCTGCGGGAGCAGGCTTCTTCTTCGTTAAGAAGAAAGAGGGTGACCTACGCCCATGCATTGACTACCGGGGTTTGAATCAGATCACCATAAAAAACAAGTACCCTCTGCCGCTCATCCCCGAATTGTTCGACCGGCTCAGAGGAGCCCGTGTGTTCACCAAACTGGATCTTCGGGGTGCCTACAACCTAGTTCGTATCCGCTCTGGGGACGAATGGAAGACCGCGTTTAATACTCGCGATGGGCACTATGAATACTGCGTAATGCCCTTCGGTCTGTGTAACGCTCCTGCCGTATTCCAAGAATTGGTGAACGACATTTTCCGGGACCTCCTCTACATCTGCGTAGTAGTTTATCTGGATGACATCCTTGTCTTCTCTCCGGACCTCCAGACCCACAGAGAGAACGTACAGCTGGTTCTTCAAAGACTGAGAGAGAATCGTCTCTACGCCAAATATGAGAAGTGTGTCTTTGAGCAGTCTTCTCTTCCTTTCCTGGGATACATCATCTCGGGTACAGGGCTGCAGATGGATCCACAGAAGGTCTCCTCCATTCTCAACTGGCCTCCCCCTTCTGGACTGAAGGCAATCCAACGGTTCCTGGGATTCGCCAACTACTACCGCCAGTTTATCCCTCACTTCTCTGCCCTGACTGCTCCTCTCTCCGCCTTGACCAAGAAGGAGGCTAATCCAAAGGACTGGTCACCTGCGGCCGACGCCGCGTTTTGCTCTCTGAAGCGAGCATTTGCCTCCTCTCCTGTACTCCATCGACCGGAGTTAAACCGCCAGTTCACCTTTGAGGTGGATGCCTCCTCCTCAGGAGCCGGAGCAGTGCTCATGCAGAAGTCCTCCTCCGGGAAGATGGTGACTTGCGGTTTCTTCTCCAAGAGTTTCTCAGCGCCTGAACGTAATTACACCATCGGTGACCGAGAACTATTGGCGGTCAAACTGGCTCTGGAGGAGTGGCGCTACGTCCTGGAAGGAGCAGTGTACCCCGTGATTATCTACACGGACCACAAGAACCTGGAATACCTTCGGTCCGCTCAGCGACTGAACCCACGGCAAGCCAGGTGGTCCTTTTTTCTTTGCCAGGTTTGATTTCCAGCTCCATTTCCGACCCGCGGACAAGAATGTACGCGCTGATGCCCTGTCTAGGTCTCTCTTGCCCATGGAGCAGGAGGAAGAGAGTACCCAACCTATCATCTCTCCTAGCAAGATTATTCCGGTGGCTCCTGTCACCCTGGCCCAGATACCGCCCGGGAAGACCTATGTCTCTGAGACCGACAGGCAAAAAGTCTTACACTGGGGTCATGCCTCAAAAACAGCCGGTCATGCAGGTCAGAAGAGAACATGGGGTGCGATTGTACGCCATTACTGGTGGCCATCCCTTCGCACGGACGTCGCTGCTTTTGTCTCTGCCTGCTCCTCTTGTGCCAGGAACAAGACGCCCAAGCACCTGCCATATGGCCGTCTTCTGCCTCTGCCTATACCCTCAGTTCCATGGCAACACATAGCGATGGACTTTATTACGGACTTGCCATTATCCTCCGGGCACACAGTCATATGGGTCGTGGTGGATCGGTTCTCCAAAATGGCTCACTTCGTCCCTATGGCCGGACTGCCCTCTGCTCAGGAACTCGCGGAAGCCTATATACATCACATCTTCCGCTTGCATGGCTTTCCATCCCACATCGTGTCCGACAGGGGAACTCAGTTCACCTCCCGCTTCTGGAGGGCGCTCTGCAAACATCTGGGAGTGACTCTGGACTTTTCTTCTGCTTACCATCCTCAGTCTAATGGCCAAGTGGAGAGGGTCAATCAAATCTTGACCTCCTTCTTACGTCACTATGTCAACGCCCATCACGACGACTGGTCCACGCTTCTGCCTTGGGCTGAATTCTCCCATAACCACCACATCAGTGAGTCGTCCTCCAAATCTCCCTTCCATGTCGTTTACGGACTTCAGCCCTCCGTCCCGTTGCCTATATCCCCTTCTTCGGATGTCCCTGCTGCTGATACTGTAGCCCGTGACTTCGCTACCATTTGGGACTCTGTCAAGGCGTCCCTTGGGCGCGCTTCCCAGCGGATGAAGAAACACGCCGACAAGAGGCGCCTGGACCCTCCGTGTTTCTCTCCTGGTGACCTGGTCTGGCTTGCTTCCCAGTACATCCGATTGAAGATACCTTCTTACAAGTTGGGTCCTCGCTACATCGGGCCGTTTAAGGTCCTCAGCAAGATCAATGAGGTCTCCTACAAACTGAGGCTTCCGGCCACGATGCGGATTCCCAACTCCTTCCACGTCTCTCTGCTCAAGCCGGTTTTCCTTGGTCCCTTCTCCGCTGCTGCCAGTCCGGCTCCTCCTCCTATTGCTGAGGACGACATCTATGCGGTAAGAGATATCGTGGCCATGAAGACCGTACGTGGTCGGCAGTTCTTCCTGGTGGACTGGGAGGGGTATGGTCCTGAGGATAGGTCCTGGGAGCCCAGGGAGAACGTGGGCACTCCTCTGATCCGTGCCTTCATGTCCCGGTTGCGGGGAGGGGGGCGTGGGGGGGGGGGTACTGTCACGCTCCCCGGGTCCTCGGCTCCCCTCCCCGGGTCCTCTGCTCCGCTCCCCGGGTCCTCAGCCCCGCTCCCCCGGCTCACCTGCCACGCTTCCCGCTCTCCAGCCTCCGGTGCCCGTCCTTCCCAGGGTCCCTGGCCTCCGATCCCGGCGTCCGACGGCTTCCCAGGCCCTGGCCGGCTCCCCTGCGTCCTCCTCTCAGCTTCCTTCCCTGGCTTCTGGCACCCGGGCGGCGCGCATGCGCATTAGGGCGCGCGCGCGGTCACTGACCCTTTCTTAAAGGGCCAGCGTCCATTAACAGGAAATGAAGCTAAACAGGTACAGGGTATATAAGGGGTTATTGTCCAAGGGGGCGGGGCCTGATCTTCGTGTTTTCCAAGCTAGGAGTCTGGTCTCCTTGTGTCTCCTTGCCATACTCACGTATCTCTCTTCTAGAGCTGATCCTGCCTCGGCATCCGGTCCTGCTGAATCCCGAACCCCGCACGCTGTCCGTCTGCCATCTGACAGTCCGTACCATCTCGGATCCCTGCGGTGACCCGGCATCTCGCTCCAAAGGTTCCGGACCCCGCCTGACATCATCTCGGCTTCCGAACCTGAGCTACGTCACCCGGACTACCATCTGTGACTCCGTGGTCCCAGGGACTTCTCCGTTACACTCACTTGCACGGACTGTTCTGCTGCCCATAGTGCTTCAGCTACCGGACTCCTTACCACCATCTTAGAGTTCGGCCCAGTGGATCCACCTCCTGGGTCTGCCCGACCGCCTGGCCCTGACACATGCACACAGGGCTGGACAAGAGGATGGCGACTGCAAGAAGAGATGAGGTGCCGGACCAAGAGCACCCATCGGACTGGACCTCCCCTTAGGTGAATATTATAAAGGTCTTTTTTACGTTAAACAGAGCGGCCTGGGCTCTTATATACAGTATTCTGGAACGCTGTATATAGGGGGTCACTGGTGGTGGCCGCAGCTTATAGGGGACAAATCTGGTGACAGGTTCCCTTTAACCTCGCTGGGGGCCGTTTTGTGGCTAAGCCTCTTCTCATCCATTGGGGTTTGGACAAAAAAATCTAAGAAATTTCTATGAATTTACCATCTTTTAAGACATGTTGTATTTTTAAGAAACTGTAAAGGCAGGCTAGCGTATGTAAAATAAATACCGCACCAGCCACTGCTGTCATTCCATATGTTACCCTGATACAAACAATTATTTTATTTGAATAAACAGTACTGTTAATTTGTACAGCGTCTACAGACATTATCATCACTGTCCCCATTGGGGCTCGCCATTCAGATTCCTCACCAGTATGTCTTTATCAGTGTGAGGAAGCTGGGATACTTCCAGAAAAGGCACGCAAACTTGAAGACAATATACAAACTCCTTGCAGTTTGCGTCCATCATGGAATTTAACCCTCGGATCCAGGCGCTACAAGACATGTGGACCAAATCTCCGGAACAGCGATTGGTCGTGTAATATTGTGAGTGACATGCAACAAGATCCCAATGTTTCTGAATTCTTGCACCACTGCGAGCAATCATCACATATTGCCGGATCTAATTGCAACCATCACATCGCCAAAATATGAAGTGAGCTTTTGGATAAAACCACATTTAAGGTACAAGTGAAACTCTTCCTTGTTTTGGCAATGGTCCCTCTTCTGTAGAGTCCTGGCGAGACTTGGCTGCACCACCAGATGGCAACGGAGAGCAGAAACTCAATGCACAGACGTTCACAATAAACTATGTATGTGATTATTCTAAAGAAATGTTGTTATTGCGTAATTTAAAGGGTTTGTCTACCCCAGAGAGATATATGGCAAGTCCTTCATATTCTGTCAGTGAGAAAAATCAATCGTTAGCGCCAGGGCTGTATTTTGCCTTCGTGCTGCCCTAGGCACTTTAAGTGGTCGCGCCCCTTAGTGACAACGTAAAACTGAGTTTTCGCACACGACATCTGTTTAAGGCAGATCTACCCTGTAGCACACTTTAAAAAGTATCAATAAGAAACGAACCCCCCCCCCCAATGGGAATCACCACAGGCACATCAAAACATAGCATGAGTATAAAATATTCCCACCACACCGTCCCCACTTATATACTGTGACTGTGACACTGCCCCTAATAAACACCACACTGCCCTCCCTTATAAACTACTGTATATGCACCACACCTTCCTCGATTATGAAATATGATCTGTACATTGTGAGGAGGGAGCAGCATGATGTGAGGACAATGTCCCATGCATGCTGCCCCCTCCTCACAATGTCCCATGCATGCTGCCCCCTCCTCACAATGTCCCATGCATGCTGCCCCCTCCTCACAATGTCCCATGCATGCTGCCCCCTCCTCACAATGTCCCATGCATGCTGCCCCCTCCTCACAATGTCCCATGCATGCTGCTCCCTCGTCACAATGTCCCATGCATGCTGCTCCCTCCTCACAATGTCCCATGCTTGCTGCCCCCTCCTCACAATGTCCCATGCATGCTGCCCCCTCCTCACAATGTCCCATGAATGCTGCCCCCTCCTCACAATGTCCCATGAATGCTGCCCCCTCCTCACAATGTCCCATGAATGCTGCCCCCTCCTCACAATGTCCCATGCATGCTGCCCCCTCCTCACAATGTCCCTTGCATGCTGCCCCCTCCTCACAATGTCCCTTGCATGCTGCCCCCTCCTCACAATGTCCCATGCATGCTGCCCCCTCCTCACAATGTCCCATGCATGCTGCCCCTCCTCACAATGTCCCATGCATGCTGCTCTCTCCTCACAATGTCCCATGCATGCTGCCCCCTCTTCACAATGTCCCATGCATGCTGCTCCCTCCTCACAATGTCCCATGCATGCTGCCCCTCCTCACAATGTCCCATGCATGCTGCTCCCTCCTCACAATGTCCCATGAATGCTGCTCCCTCCTCACAATGTCTCATGCATGCTGCCCCTCCTCACAATGTCCCATGCATGCTGCTCCCTCCTCACAATGTCCCATGCATGCTGCTCCCTCCTCACAATGTCCCATGAATGCTGCTCCCTCCTCACAATGTCCCATGCATGCTGCTCCCTCCTCACAATGTCCCATGCATGCTGCCCCTCCTCACAATGTCCCATGCATGCTGCTCCCTCCTCACAATGTCCCATGAATGCTGCTCCCTCCTCACAATGTCTCATGCATGCTGCTCCCTCCTCACAATGTCCCATGCATGCTGCCCCTCCTCACAATGTCCCATGCATGCTGCTCCCTCCTCACAATGTCCCATGAATGCTGCTCCCTCCTCACAATGTCTCATGCATGCTGCTCCCTCCTCACAATGTCCCATGCATGCTGCTCCCTCCTCACAATGTCCCATGCATGCTGCTCCCTCCTCACAATGTCCCATGCATGCTGCCCCTCCTCACAATGTCCCATGCATGCTGCTCCCTCCTCACAATGTCCCATGAATGCTGCTCCCTCCTCACAATGTCCCATGCATGCTGCCCCTCCTCACAATGTCCCATGCATGCTGCTCCCTCCTCACAATGTCCCATGCATGCTGCTCCCTCCTCACAATGTCCCATGAATGCTGCTCCCTCCTCACAATGTCTCATGCATGCTGCCCCCTCCTCACAATGTCTCATGTATGCTGCTCCCGCCTCACAATGTCCCATGCATGCTGCTCCTTCCTCACAATGTCCCATGCATGCTGCTCCCTCCTCACAATGTCTCATGCATGCTGCCCCCTCCTCAGTGTCCCATGCATGCTGCCCCCTTCTCACAATGTCCCATGCATGCTGCCCCCTCCTCACAATGTCTCATGCATGCTGCCCCCTCCTCAGTGTCCCATGCATGCTGCCCCCTTCTCACAATGTCCCATGCATGCTGTCCCTCTCCATGAGCTCCTAATGCTGCCTTCCTCTTTTCCATAATGAGACCTTCATGTTGCCCCACTCATGCTAAGACCACCACACTAACGCTTATGCTGAGACCCCCCCCCACACACACTACCCCACTCTTGATATTGACTCCCCTACATTGCTCCACTCCATACTGATCCCACACATGCTGCCCCTTCTTCACAATGAGCTCCCAATGCTGCCCCCTCTTATTCTGAGTCCTTACACCCCCCCCACCCAATCGATTTTGTCATTGCACTATCCCTCATCCCTTGTCCTCTGTCTCTAGCATTAGCCCCTCTCTCCCACTCCCCCAGCATCAGCCTCTCTCCCCCAGCATCAGCCTCTATCTTCCCTCAGCATCAGCCTCTCTTCCCCAGTCTCAGCCTTTGCCTCCCCCCAGCCTCAGCCTGCCCCAGTCTCTGCCTTAGCCTCCCTCCAGCCTCCCTCCAGTCTCAGCCTCAGCCTCCCTCAAGTCTCAGCCTCAGCCTCCCTCCAGTCTCAGCCTCAGCCTCCCTCCAGTCTCAGCCTCAGCCTCCCTCCAGCCTCCCCCCAGTCTCTGTCTCTGCCTCCCTCCAGCCTCCCCCCAGTCTCTGCCTCCCTCCAGCCTCCCCCCAGTCTCAGCCTCAGCCTCCCTCCAGTCTCAGCCTCAGCCTCCCTCCAGCCTCCCCCCAGTCTCAGCCTCAGTCTCCCTCCAGCCTCCCCCCAGTCTCAGCCTCCCTCCAGTCTCAGCCTCTGCCTCCCTCCAGCCTCCCCCCAGTCTCTGCCTCTGCCTCCCTCCAGCCTCCCCCCAGTCTCTGCCTCTGCCTCCCTCCAGCCTCCCCCCAGTCTCTGCCTCCCTCCAGCCTCCCCCCCAGTCTCTGCCTCTGCCTCCCCCCAGTCTCTGCCTCTGCCTCCCTCCAGCCTCCCCCCAGTCTCTGCCTCTGCCTCCCTCCAGCCTCCCCCCAGTCTCTGCCTCCCTCCAGCCTCCCCCCAGTCTCTGCCTCTGCCTCCCTCCAGCCTCCCCACAGTCTCTGCCTCTGCCTCCCTCCAGTCTCCCCCCAGTCTCTGCCTCTGCCTCCCTCCAGCCTCCCCCCAGTCTCTGCCTCCCTCCAGCCTCCCCCCAGTCTCTGCCTCTGCCTCCCTCCAGCCTCCCCACAGTCTCTGCCTCCCTCCAGTCTCCCCCCAGTCTCAGCCTCTGCCTCCCTCCAGCCTCCCCCCAGTCTCTGCCTCTGCCTCCCTCCAGCCTCCCCCCAGTCTCAGCCTCTGCCTCTCTCCAGCCTCCCCCCAGTCTCAGCCTCTGCCTCCCTCCAGCCTCCCCCAAGTGTCAGCCTCTGCCTCCCTCCAGCCTCCCCCCAGTCTCAGCCTCTGTCTCCCTCCAGCCTCCCCCCAGTCTCAGCCTCTGCCTCCCTCCAGCCTCCCCCCAGTCTCAGCCTCTGCCTCCCTCCAGTATCTGCCTTTCCCGCCTCCCCCCCCCCGCATGCGCAGATCTCCGGTCTGCATTAGAGACACTCCCACGCTCCTTATGAATCCACTTACCTGCTCCAGTGCCCGCCGCCATCTTCCTGGCTCACGTGAGTATCCTCTTCTGACACCGGCTTCCATCACGGCGTCCTCCGCGGCGTCCTGCTGTGAGCTCTGCATGTGACGTCCACACAGCAGTGGACGCAGCACAGAGGAAGGAGCTGATTGGCGCGCGCCTGTGACCCCGGAAGTGCAGGCGCCGGCAGTTCCGGGGTCAATCAGCTCCCTGTGCTCGGCGGCCACAAAAAAAAAATGTAAAAAAAAAAAAAAAAAAAAAAATTGTTTTTTTTTTTTTTTGCTGCCAGAAGGTGCCGCCCCTCACAATCTGCCGCCCTAGGCACCGGACCACGGGTGCCTAATGGTAAATACGGCCCTGGTTAGCGCTGCCTCATTGAATAACATAGGTCCGAGAGCTCTCCCATAAAAAAATCCGATAGCATTCGGCGGGTTTATGTGCCCCTATAACCCTGGCCTAATTCTGTCTCACAAGGGAGGCTACTTTTAGGCTTCTACTTGTTTATTCATCTAGTGAGGTCTCCCTTATTCTTCTATACTACTAGTAATTATTATTTACATGTTGCAAGTCTTTGGTGCAAATGGCATAGGTCTTATCGGCTTCAAGACATTATATTGTATCACTTATTGTTGAAATATATGCTTATTATAAGTGGACCACATTCCATTTTATTTCTGTATGTATCTCTTTTATTATTGTCTATATATTTATTTATTAATAAAAATCATTATTTTTATAACTTATAGAAGGGTGTTTGCTTGTATTTTATTGGATTAGCTAAATAAAAAGTAAACCTGAAATATTGCCGCTTTCATAGACACGTCTCCAGTCCACGTGGCCATGGGGAAGAATTAACAGAAACTCAATCCTAAAGGCTGCTTTACTCGCTATGAGTTATTGTGCGTTCGCATGTGTGATCGCACCCGCCCCCGTCGTTTGTGCGTTACGGGCAATTAGTTGCCCGTGTCGCACAAACTCAGTAACCCCCCGTCACTTACCTCCCGAACGACTTCGCTGTGGGCGGTGAACATCCTCTTCCTGAAGGGGGAGGGACGTTCGGCGTCACCGCGACGTCACATGGCAGCCAGCCAATAGAAGCAGAGATGAGCGGGACGTAACATCTCGCCCACCTCTTTCCTTCCGCATTGGCGGCGGTCGCAGGTGAGCTGCAGTTCATCGTTCCCGGGGTGTCACACGGAGCGATGTGTGCTGCCTCGGGAACGACGTAGAACTGGCGCACAGAAGGACGTTCGATTTTTTTAAAATAAGCGATGTGTCAACGAGCAATGATAAGGTGAGTATTTTTTCTTGTTCACAGTCGCTCGTAGCTGTCACACGCTACAATATGTCAAACGGCGCCGGATGTGTGTCACCAACGACGTGACCCCGACGGCATTTCGTTAGATATATCGTAGCGTGTAAAGCGGCCTTAATGGGTAACAGGGGCCTCTTTGCTCAGGTACAGAAACTCAAATGTAACAATTTACAAACAGAAAATGGAATAAATAAAATCAAAGATAAAAATGTTATTTACTCCTTTGATTTCACATTGAAAAATAATAATAAAAAAGACATTCTATATTGAGGCATTTGTAAAAGTCTGATTATCAAAACGTAATATCTAGCCTATAGGGTAAATGCCATAGAGGAAAAAAAAATAGAACTCCAAAATTGCCATTTCTTTGGTTGCCATTATGCCTCTCACTGGAGATGAGCGAATCCGAGGTTCGGTGTTCGGACAAAACACAAAAAAAAAACAAAAAACAGATCGGGTTCGGAGCTCAGATGCTTTACATATGCAGACCACTCGAGTGAGGATCTCAGTGCTCGGGTACGCTCAGTGCTCGGGTACACTCGGTGCTCGGGTACACTCGGTGCTCGGGTATACTCGGTGCTCGGGTACACTCAGTGCTCGGGTACACTCGGTGCTCGGGTACACTCGGTGCTCGGGTACACTCGGTGCTCGGGTACACTCAGTGCTCGGGTACACTCGGTGCTCGGGTACACTCAGTGCTCGGGTACACTCAGTGCTCGGGTACACTCGGTGCTCGGGTACACTCGGTGCTCGGGTACACTCGGTGCTCGGGTATACTCGGTGCTCGGGTACACTCAGTGCTCGGGTACACTCGGTGCTCGGGTACACTCGGTGCTCGGGTACACTCGGTGCTCGGGTATACTCGGTGCTCGGGTACACTCAGTGCTCGGGTACACTCGGTGCTCGGGTACACTCGGTGCTCGGGTACACTCGGTGCTCGGGTACACTCGGTGCTCGGGTACACTCGGTGCTCGGGTACACTCGGTGCTCGGGTACACTCGGTGCTCGGGTACACTCGGTGCTCGGGTACACTCAGTGCTCGGGTACACTCAGTGCTCGGGTACACTCGGTGCTCGGGTACGCTCAGTGCTCGGGTACACTCGGTGCTCAGCCCGGTGTGAGCCGCTTGTAGTGTGTGATTGGCTCCCACTGGGGGTAACAACAGCGTGATCGGGTGTAGTGTGCACCAAGCAAAAAAATATGAAAAACCTGCCATTCTCCCCTGGCAGTGATCTGTTTATGGCTGGCTGCATGTGGGCGGAGACACCAACTGCCCAATCACTGACTTCCATTGGGGTTCAGATCAAGTCCAGGTCCAGAACCAAACTTTATCTAACGTCCAACTGAAGCGCACTTCCAGCGGTCCGCTCATCTCTACCTCTCACAATAAAAAACGAACCCTCATACAGCTCCATCAATGGAAAAACAAAAATAAAAAGTTAGGATCTAAGGATGTGATGACACAAGATCATTTCTTATTCTGCAAAGTTCAAATTGTTTTTTCTGACGTCACTAAAATAAAGATAAAATAAATCTACATGATATAACTTTGGTATCAAACTATCCTGAAGCACCCGGTGCAGGGAATTCTCACCACACAATGAACACAAAAACGAGAACATAGTTGTTGTGTTCATCCTTTGTTTTATTTTCCATTTATTAATTTTGTTTGCATTTCTTTTCCCAGTGCATTATCTAGTAAAGTTAACAGAAAAATAGAAACGTTATGAAAATTATCCGCATACTTAAGGGGTTAAAAATCCAAAGTATCTAAAGCAACATGGCAACTCTGTCCCTGGCACAGGTCGACGGGTGTCAGTATTGTAGAATAGCACAATACAAGTGATTGGGGTCTTATTGCAACCCCGAAGGTACTGAAATCACGCCAAGCAAGGCGCAAAAAAGGCGAATCCGTTGTTTCAGTCACCGCTATCATACTCGGGCGCCTAGTACTCCTAACGAGCAGTCATTCACTCGGAGGGAAGCGACTCGAGTGCCCGAGTATAATGGGAAGGACGTCTGGAAAAACGTTCACGTTTCCCACTTATTTCCAGTATACTCGGTACACAAGACAAGCCCATCCAAGTGTCCAACTGCTGGTTACGAGTACCAAGCCCCCGAGCATGGTAGTGCCCGCTCATCACTAGTTACCAGTACTGAGCACCTGAGCATGGTAGTGCCCGCTCATCACTAGTTACCAGTACTGAGCACCCGAGCATGGTAGTGCCCGCTCATCACTAGTTACCAGTACTGAGCACCCGAGCATGGTAGTGCCCGCTCATCACTAGTTACCAGTACAGAGCACCCAAGCATGGTAGTGCCCACTCATCACTAGTTACCAGTACTGAGCACCTGAGCATGGTAGTGCCCGCTCATCACTAGTTACCAGTACTGAGCACCCGAGCATGGTAGTGACCACTCATCACTAGATACCAGTACAGAGCACCTGAGCATGGTAGTGCCCGCTCATCACTAGTTACCAGTACTGAGCACCCGAGCATGATAGTGCCCGCTCATCACTAGTTACCAGTACAGAGCACCTGAGCATGGTAGTGCCCGCTCATCACTAGTTACCAGTACTGAGCACCCGAGCATGATAGTGCCCGCTCATCACTAGTTACCAGTACTGAGCACCCGAGCATGGTAGTGCCCGTTCATCACTAGTTACCAGTACTGAGCACCTGAGCATGGTAGTGCTCGCTCATCACTAGCTACCAGTACTGAGCACCCGAGCATGGTAGTGTCCGCTCATCACTAGTTACCAGTACTGAGCACCCGAGCATGGTAGTGCCCGCTCATCACTAGTTACCAGTACTGAGCACCTGAGCATGGTAGTGCCCGCTCATCACTAGTTACCAGTACTGAGCACCCGAGCATGGTAGTGTCCGCTTGTGGCGCCCCTGACCTGGTCAGGCACCACTGAGTACTGCACCCATGCTGGGGACAGTACAATACAGGTAATCCAGATGGCTGACAGGGGTGTGGAACACAGGCGCATAGTGACCAGGTCTCACACATGTACCTTTGAGAGGACCCCTGGGGATCCCAGGAGGGGGAAAAGCCTTGACCTTCACTGGAATAGTGGAGGGGGCCAAAAGCCTCCATCTCCTCTCAAGGGGTGTGGTGGAGAGTCTGGTTGCTAGGTGGCGTAGGCAGGCACAAAGGGAAAAGAGAAGGAGGAGTAAACAGTCTAGAGTCTGAAGCAGAGTGTGGAGGAGTGAGGAGCAGGAAAGTGAAGCTCAGACAGGAGCAGCAGTGAAGGTCCCAGATGTGAGTCAGTTAGAGGAGAACTCCAGAGGGCTCGGTGAGGAGCAGACCTGTGGGGTTGATGCTGTCTAACAGCGCCCGCGCAGTGGCTACCGACGGGGGAGAACGGTCAACTAGGAGTGCTACCTGAAAGCCAGCTTCAGCTAGAGAGAAAGCACGGAGTGGGAAGTAAGGAGACTGCTAGAGAGCACCAGGCCCAACCGGGCGGCAGATCCCGAAGCGAAGATAGATCCAGCTTTCTTCTGCTAAACCTGCCGGTGTGGGGCCCTCAAAGCCCACACCACAACACCACAAAAGCCGCAGCCACGTAACCACAGTTAGGGCCCATAGGTCACAGGAGGCAAGCAGCTGGAGTGGCCTGGTCCGGGGAACAAGCAAACGGCAAACAAAAGGGGGAGAGAGGCCGCAGCATCTTCCCTGGGTGACCCCCATAGGGACTCAAAGTCGGGGTCACCCCAAACCACCAAGGGCTAAGGAAGGCGAGTCAGTAGTCACCCTCATAAAGTCAGCCTGAAGGATACCTGGTTCCCATCTGGTTCATCCCAGCTACGCCCGGGTTACTCACCCTGCCATCAAATGTGAGTAAAAACCCTAAAAGACATCCTGCCTGTGTGGTCATTCTGCGACTTGTGGTACTACAAACCTACACAGGGCCCTGGGGCTTGCCTCACTCTCAGGAGGCTACTACATCCGACTGCACCCACCATCAGCCCCAGGCGTCCCCTAAACCTGCAGTGGCGGTCCCCACTGACCGCAATACTGAGAGTGGCGTCACGATCAAAACCGAAGGTTCCCTACCTGTGACCAGCACCAGCTACGTGGAGTCCCTGAAGGTATGCACCGATACAACACCTGTGGGGCTTCACATCTGGCGTCACGAACAGGATAAGGACTAGACCTGTCCAGACAGGTGACCATGTGCCTGGGCGGTCCGCTTGAAAAATTGGAAGCGCCGCCATATTGCCACCATGAAAAGCGCGCTGAAAAACAACAGCAGCCCGCGCTGGAAGAAGTTACCGCCCACGAAGAGGTGTGGCTACCCAGAGATCCCCTGCAGAGTCCTGACCTCGCTGATGAAGAAAGCGGAAGCGTCCAGAGACGGCGGGAAGGAAAGGGAGCCACAAGCCTGCTGCTGCAGAGAGAAGAAATGGAGTCCGGACGTGGATACCCAGAGCCAGGCTCCGCTGCCTGGTGGTGCCGGGAGCTTGCTATCTTCTGCGATCAGCTGGAGGCCAGGATTATGCGACAGCTCAGAGAGGAACGCATGGAGCTTCTGGAGATGGCTGCGGCGGTGCGGACCTACGAGGAGGGAGCCGCGCGACGCCTGCCAGACCGAGCGGCGACGACGCAGACCCCGATGCTGCCACCGATGGGTGAGTCCAGAGATGCCCCGGCCAGCGCGAATGCCCCGACTCCTGCTGCTACGCCCGTGGTCCCAGAGGAGGCGCCCGGCGCGGCGACGCTGGACCAGGCCGCAGCCACGCTAGAAGCGGCCCGCCAAATCCAGGCCGCCGCAGCCATGCCCCGCCCGGCCCGCAAAGGTCCGACTACCACTGCGATACTGATCCGTGCTGCAGGTGTGACACTGACCCAGGCTGCCACCCTGCTGAGCCCAGTCCGCCAAGACCCCACCGCAGCAGCGACGCTCGTCCGCGCCGCAAGTGAGATGCTGAACCAGGCCGCAGCCCCGCCAGGTGCGGCCCGTCAAGCTCCGATCACAGCAGCGACGCCCAGCTCAGCCTGCACAGAGCCCTCTGCAACAGCGACGCTGATCCAGGCCGCCGCCATGCCAGGCGCGGCCCGCCAAGACCAGGCCGCCGCAGCGATGCCCTGCCCGGCCCGCACAGACCAGGCCGCCGCCATGCCAGGCGCGGCCCGCCAAGAAAAGCCTACCTCATCATTTTCCCCGGCCTGCAAGGCCAGAGCAGATACCGCTCCCCGGTCTGAGGAAGTCCCTACCAGGAAATCCCTGATAGGTGAAGACTCCGCATACTGGCAGCTGAAGGCTGATCTGGAGGCCAAGTTCCCACAGGAGATGGTGGACAGATACATGCTCCCTCCGCGCACCCCCAAGGAGATTCCGGCGACCCCTGCAGCAGCGCCAAAGCGTCCACCGCCCGGACCAGCTGAAGAAAGTCCATCCCCAGCACTGCCACCAAAGGAGTGCAGCGAAGAACTAAGGGGGAGAGGGGGCCAGGAAGCTGAGGGGCTGACTCCGACTCCAGTGCCACCAGCAGTGGACCCATATTCAGAGCCGGAGATGCTGCCCTATTCTCGCTGGGATGAGGAAGACCTGACCCCGTCTGCTGACGAAGATCAGCCCAAAGACCTCACCTGGGAGCCTGCAGGCATGAATCCAGCCCGCAAGACACGGCGACGCAACAGAATCCAGTCTTCCCCTGCACCACAATCCCCAGAGCAGAGAGAAGTCACAGCCAGAGACCTGCAAGAAAAACGAGCCCTGAGAAGGTCCAAAGCCCAGGTCAGAGGACCCCTTTGCAGAGGAGTTGTGGAGGACTTCAATTTGAAAAGCGGATACGGCTTTATTGTAGCAAGAGGAATAAAAGAGGGCATATTTGTGAATCGGAGAGATGTTCAAGCCCACCTGCCCAGAGGACATTCAGGCAGAAATTTGAAAATTGGAGACGCAGTACAGTTCACCTTGCATCAAGGAGAAAGGGGCTACTATGCCTTAGACGTAGCACCATGTCCCAAAGAAGAAAGAAAAGACAGAGATAAAGAAACAGATGCAGAAAAGGAAACAGATGAAGATCTAGAAAGAAAAGACAAAGAGCCTACAGATGAAACTACCTCAGAGGATGACAAGGAGCAAGAAAACAGCAGGTGCCGTAGCCCAATAGGCCAAAGCCCTGGTAAAGAGGAGTAGAGAAAAGTAAAGTAAGAAGAGAAGTTACTGTTTTGACAAGTTGAAAAGTTTGCAACGTTATTGTTTAAGCATGTGCCCACAAAAACTATTGTGAGAAATAAACTTTAAGGCTATGAACTTGCTATAGCCACAAACTCTCGCAGTGTAAATGTGAAGCCCCACAGGTGTTGTATCGGTGCATACCTTCAGGGACTCCACGTAGCTGGTGCTGGTCACAGGTAGGGAATCTTCGGTTTTGATCGTGACGCCACTCTCAGATTTGCGGTCAGAGGGGACCGCCACTGCAGATTAGGAGGCACCTGGGGCTGATGGTGGGTGCAGTCGGGTGTAGTAGCCTCCTGAGAGTGAGGCAAGCCCCAGGGCCCTTTGTAAAGCTGTAGTACCACAAGTCGCAGAATGACCACACACAGGCAGAGTGTCTTTCAGGGTTTTTACTCACTTCAGGTGGCAGGGTGAGTAACCCGGGCGTAACTGGGATGAACCAGGTGGGAACCAGGTATCCTTCCGGCTGACTGTATGAGGGTGACTACAAACTCGCCTTCCTTAGCCCTTGGTGGTTTGGGGGGACCCCGACTTTGAGTCCCTATGGGGGTCACCCAGGGAAGATGCTCCAAGCCTCTCTCCCCTTCTTGTTTTGCCGTGTGCTTGTTCCCCGGGCCAGGCCACTCCAGCCTCTTGCCTCCTGTGACCTATGGGCCCTACTTGCGGTTACGTGGCTGCGGCTTTTGGTTGTTGTGGTGTGGGCTGTAAGAGCCCCACACCGGCAGGTTTAGCAGGGAAAGGTGAATCTATCCTCGCTTCGGGATCTGCCGCCCGGTTGGGCCTGGTGCTCTCTAGAAGTCTCCTTACTTCCCACTCCGTGCACTCTCTAGCTGAAGCTGGCTTTCAGGCAGCACTCCTAGTTGACCGTTCTCCCCCGTCTGTAGTCACTGCGCGGGCGCTGTTAGACAGCATCAGCCCCACAGGTCTGCTCCTCACTGAGCCCTCTGGAGTTCTGCTCTAACCGACTCACTGGTGGGTTTTTCCATCTCTGCTCTTTCTGCTGACATCTCCTCAGTCCGAGCTCCCAGCTCTAACTAACTCCTCCTATCTCTCTTTCCTTCCCCACTTGTGTCTGCCTACGCCA
This sequence comes from Anomaloglossus baeobatrachus, assembly GCF_048569485.1. NCBI lineage: Eukaryota > Metazoa > Chordata > Amphibia > Anura > Aromobatidae > Anomaloglossus > Anomaloglossus baeobatrachus. The sequence goes on from NC_134360.1 coordinate 259,588,383, forward strand.
CCTAGCAACCAGACTCTCCACCACACCCCTTGAGAGGAGATGGAGGCTCTCGCCCCCTCCACTATTCCAGTGAAGGCGTAGGCTCTGCCCCCTCCTGGGATCCCCAGGGGTCCTCTCTTAGGTACATGTGTGAGACCTGATCACTATGCGCCTGTGTTCCACACCCCTGTCAGCCATCTGGATTACCTGTATTGTACTGTCCCAGCATGGGTGCAGTACTCAGTGGTGCCTGACCAGGTCAGGGGCGCCACATTCCCCCTTAGTTATCACCAGCACGTCCTCGGGCTGCAAGACAACATTTTAAAATGCATAAAACATTAAAACATGTAAAACATTTAAAAGCACCAGGTATCAGACATCACCACCCTCCACCCACAAGTCCGTTAACCCACCCAAAACCCTTTTACGTTGGCCGCGGCTTCAGCCACTTCTGGCAGGATGTAGAGGCGGCTTTCATGGGCTGGTGGTTTCAGGGTATACCTGGCCTGGTGGATCCGCGCCTTCAGCCTCTTCTGGCAGGATGCAGAGGCGGCCTCCACAGTTGGTGCTGACCAGGTACCCTCTTTGTGGTGGTGAGCCAAGGCCCCATAAACAGGCGTGCTCTCTAGTCGCAGGTGAGCCAAGGCCCTTTTCTACGGACGGGCCCCCCTGGTTGCAGACGAGCCAAGCCCCTAAACAGGCTGGCCCTGGTGGTGGTGCCACTGGTGTAACTATTTACACTGCGAGAGTTTGTGGCTATAGCAAGTTCATAGCCTTAAGTTTGTTTCTCACAATAGTTTTTGTGGGCACATTACTTGAACTTGAGAACGTTGCAAACAAACTGGTCAAAACAGTAACTTCTCTTCTTTACTTTACTTTACTTTTACTCCTCTTTTTCACTAGGGCGAGGGCACGTTGGGCACTGGCACCTGTGACTTTCTTGCTCTTTGTCTCTTTCTTCATCTGTAGGATCTTTATCTTTCCGTTCTTGGTCTTCATCTGTTTCTACATCTGGTTCTTTATCTCTATCTTGTCTTTCTTGTCTTTCTTGTCTTTCTTGTCTTTCTTGTTGCATGGGATGGCTGTAGGGTTTGTTGGGACATAGCGTTACGTCAAGTGCGTACAATCCCCTTTCACCTTGGTGCATGGTAAACTGTACCGAATCTCCCATTTTCAGATTTCTGCAAGGGTGTCCTCTTGGCAGATGAGCGTTCACATCTCTGCGGTTTACAAATATCCCTTCTTTTATTCCTGGTGCTACGATAAATCCATAGCCGCTTCTCAGATTAAAGTCTTCCACTATGCCATAACACAGGGGTCCTCTGGCCTGGGCTTTGGACTCTCTTAACATACGCTTCTCCTTTAGGTCTCTGGCGGTGACTGCTCTCTGTTCAGGAGACTGTGGTGCTGGAGCAAACTGTGTTCTTCTGCGCCGTGTCTTGCGGGCTGGATCCATGCCTGTGGGCTCCCAGGTGAAGCTCTTAGGCAGCTCTTCTTCTGCAGAGGGGGTCAGGTCCTCCTCGTCCCAGCGGGAGTATGGCAGCATTTCCGGCTCTGAATACACATCTGCTGCTGGTGACACTGGAGTCGGAGTCAACCCTTCTGCTTCCTGGCCTCCTCTCCCCCTTAGTTCTTCCTGGCACTCCTCTGATGGCAGGACTGGGGATGGACTTTCTCCTGCTGGCCCAGGCGGGGGACTCTCTGGTGTAGCCGCAGGGGTTACCTGAATCTCCTCAGGGGTGCATGGGGGGCGCAGGTACAGATCCACCAACCACTGGGGAAACTTGGCCTCCATGTCAGCCCTCATCTGCCAGTATTCTTCCTCCAGCGTGGGCTTCCTATCAGAGACCTCCGGGGACTGGGGAGCAGTGTCAGCTCTGGCCTTACAGGCCGGGGTAAATGCTGAGGTAGTCTTTCCTTGGCGGGCCGCGCCTGGCATGGCGGCGGCCTGGTCTTGGCGGGCCGCGCCTATCATGGCGGCGGCCTGGTCTTGGCGGGCCGCGCCTATCATGGCGGCGGCCTGGTCTGTGCGGGCCGGGCAGGGCATCGCTGCGGCGGCCGGGGCTTGGCGGGCCGAGCAGGGCATCGCTGCGGCGGCCTGGTCTTGGCGGGCCGCGCCTATCATGGCGGCGGCCTGGTCTGTGCGGGCCGGGCAGGGCATCGCTGCGGCGGCCTGGTCTTGGCGGGCCGCGCCTATCATGGCGGCGGCCTGGTCTTGGCGGGCCGCGCCCTGTTTGGCGGCGGCCTGGTCTTGGCGGGCCGCGCCTATCATGGCGGCGGCCTGGTCTGTGCGGGCCGGGCAGGGCATCGCTGCGGCGGCCGGGGCTTGGCGGGCCGAGCAGGGCATCGCTGCGGCGGCCTGGTCTTGGCGGGCCGAGCAGGGCATCGCTGCGGCCTGCTTCAGCGTCGCCGCACCGGACGCCTCTTCAGGGACCGCGGACGTGGCAGCAGGGGTCGGGGCACTTGCGCGGGCCGGGGCATCATTCGACTCACCCGTTGTTGGTAGCACTGGGGTCTGCGTCGTCGCCGTCTCGCCTGTCACCCGGCATGCAGCTCTCCCTTCATAGGCCCGAACCGCCGCGGTCAGCTCCTGCAGTTCCATCCGTTCCTCCCGAATCTGCTCCACGACCCGGGTCTCCAGCCGGTTGCAAAACTGGGCCAGCTCTCGGTACCACCAGGCAGCGGAGCCTGGTTCTGGGTTCCTGCGGTCAGACGCCATTTCTTCTGCGCCGTCTTCTGCACGGTCTCCCAGCAGTGGACTCTTCGCTGCCTCCAGTAGTAAGCTGTCCAGTTTCTGCTCTGCCTCTTTCAGCAGCTCCTCTCCCAGCAGCAGGCTTGTGGCTTCCTTTCCTTCCCGCCGTCTCTGGACGCTTCCACTCTCATAGCTGGCAAGGTCAGAACTCTGCAGGGGATCTCTGGGTAGCCACACCTCTTCGTGGGCGGTAACTTCTTCCAGCGCGGGCTGCTGTTGTTTTTCAGCGCGCTTTTCATGGTGGCAATATGGCGGCGCTTCCAATTTTTCAAGCGGACCGCCCAGGCACATGGTCACCTGTCTGAACAGGTCTAGTCCTTATCCTGTTCGTGACGCCAGATGTGAAGCCCCACAGGTGTTGTATCGGTGCATACCTTCAGGGACTCCACGTAGCTGGTGCTGGTCACAGGTAGGGAATCTTCGGTTTTGATCGTGACGCCACTCTCAGATTTGCGGTCAGAGGGGACCGCCACTGCAGATTAGGAGGCACCTGGGGCTGATGGTGGGTGCAGTCGGGTGTAGTAGCCTCCTGAGAGTGAGGCAAGCCCCAGGGCCCTTTGTAAAGCTGTAGTACCACAAGTCGCAGAATGACCACACACAGGCAGAGTGTCTTTCAGGGTTTTTACTCACTTCAGGTGGCAGGGTGAGTAACCCGGGCGTAACTGGGATGAACCAGGTGGGAACCAGGTATCCTTCCGGCTGACTGTATGAGGGTGACTACAAACTCGCCTTCCTTAGCCCTTGGTGGTTTGGGGGGACCCCGACTTTGAGTCCCTATGGGGGTCACCCAGGGAAGATGCTCCAAGCCTCTCTCCCCTTCTTGTTTTGCCGTGTGCTTGTTCCCCGGGCCAGGCCACTCCAGCCTCTTGCCTCCTGTGACCTATGGGCCCTACTTGCGGTTACGTGGCTGCGGCTTTTGGTTGTTGTGGTGTGGGCTGTAAGAGCCCCACACCGGCAGGTTTAGCAGGGAAAGGTGAATCTATCCTCGCTTCGGGATCTGCCGCCCGGTTGGGCCTGGTGCTCTCTAGAAGTCTCCTTACTTCCCACTCCGTGCACTCTCTAGCTGAAGCTGGCTTTCAGGCAGCACTCCTAGTTGACCGTTCTCCCCCGTCTGTAGTCACTGCGCGGGCGCTGTTAGACAGCATCAGCCCCACAGGTCTGCTCCTCACTGAGCCCTCTGGAGTTCTGCTCTAACCGACTCACTGGTGGGTTTTTCCATCTCTGCTCTTTCTGCTGACATCTCCTCAGTCCGAGCTCCCAGCTCTAACTAACTCCTCCTATCTCTCTTTCCTTCCCCACTTGTGTCTGCCTACGCCACCTAGCAACCAGACTCTCCACCACACCCCTTGAGAGGAGATGGAGGCTCTCGCCCCCTCCACTATTCCAGTGAAGGCGTAGGCTCTGCCCCCTCCTGGGATCCCCAGGGGTCCTCTCTTAGGTACATGTGTGAGACCTGATCACTATGCGCCTGTGTTCCACACCCCTGTCAGCCATCTGGATTACCTGTATTGTACTGTCCCAGCATGGGTGCAGTACTCAGTGGTGCCTGACCAGGTCAGGGGCGCCACATAAATAGTTACACCAGTGGCACCACCACCAGAGCCAGCCTGTTTAGGGGCTTGGCTCGTCTGCAACCAGGGAGCACGTCCGTATATAGGGCCTTGGCTCGCCTGCAACCAGAGAGCACGCCTGTTTATGGGGCCTTGGCTCACCACCACAAAGAGGGTACCTGGTCAGCACCAACTGTGGAGGCCGCCTCTACATCCTGCCAGAAGAGGCTGAAGGCGCGGATCCACCAGGCCAGGTATACCCTGAAACCACCAGCCCATGAAAGCCGCCTCTACATCCTGCCAGAAGTGGCTGAAGGCGCGGCCAACGTGAGAGGGTTTTGGGTGGGTTAACGGACTTGTGGGTGGAGGGTGGCGATGTCTGATACCTGGTGGTTTTAAAAGTTTTACATGTTTTAATGTTTTATGCATTTTAAAATGTTGTCTTGCAGCCCGAGGACGTGCTGGTGATAACTAAGGGGGAATGTGGCGCCCCTGACCTGGTCAGGCACCACTGAGTACTGCACCCATGCTGGGGACAGTACAATACAGGTAATCCAGATGGCTGACAGGGGTGTGGAACACAGGCGCATAGTGACCAGGTCTCACACATGTACCTTTGAGAGGACCCCTGGGGATCCCAGGAGGGGGAAAAGCCTTGACCTTCACTGGAATAGTGGAGGGGGCCAAAAGCCTCCATCTCCTCTCAAGGGGTGTGGTGGAGAGTCTGGTTGCTAGGTGGCGTAGGCAGGCACAAAAGGGAAAAGAGAAGGAGGAGTAAACAGTCTAGAGTCTGAAGCAGAGTGTGGAGGAGTGAGGAGCAGGAAAGTGAAGCTCAGACAGGAGCAGCAGTGAAGGTCCCAGATGTGAGTCAGTTAGAGGAGAACTCCAGAGGGCTCGGTGAGGAGCAGACCTGTGGGGTTGATGCTGTCTAACAGCGCCCGCGCAGTGGCTACCGACGGGGGAGAACGGTCAACTAGGAGTGCTACCTGAAAGCCAGCTTCAGCTAGAGAGAAAGCACGGAGTGGGAAGTAAGGAGACTGCTAGAGAGCACCAGGCCCAACCGGGCGGCAGATCCCGAAGCGAAGATAGATCCAGCTTTCTTCTGCTAAACCTGCCGGTGTGGGGCCCTCAAAGCCCACACCACAACACCACAAAAGCCGCAGCCACGTAACCACAGTTAGGGCCCATAGGTCATAGGAGGCAAGCAGCTGGAGTGGCCTGGTCCGGGGAACAAGCAAACGGCAAACGAAGGGGAGAGAGGCTGCAGCATCTTCCCTGGGTGACCCCCATAGGGACTCAAAGTCGGGGTCACCCCAAACCACCAAGGGCTAAGGAAGGCGAGTCAGTAGTCACCCTCATAAAGTCAGCCTGAAGGATACCTGGTTCCCATCTGGTTCATCCCAGCTACGCCCGGGTTACTCACCCTGCCATCAAATGTGAGTAAAAACCCTAAAAGACATCCTGCCTGTGTGGTCATTCTGCGACTTGTGGTACTACAAACCTACACAGGGCCCTGGGGCTTGCCTCACTCTCAGGAGGCTACTACATCCGACTGCACCCACCATCAGCCCCAGGCGTCCCCTAAACCTGCAGTGGCGGTCCCCACTGACCGCAATACTGAGAGTGGCGTCACGATCAAAACCGAAGGTTCCCTACCTGTGACCAGCACCAGCTACGTGGAGTCCCTGAAGGTATGCACCGATACAACACCTGTGGGGCTTCACACGCTCATCACTAGTTACCAGTACTGAGCACCCGAGCATGGTAGTGCCCGCTCATCACTAGTTACCAGTACTGAGCACCTGAGCATGATAGTGCCCGCTCATCACTAGTTACCAGTACTGAGCACCCGAGCATGGTAGTGTCCGCTCATCACTAGTTACCAGTACTGAGCACCCGAGCATGGTAGTGCCCGCTCATCACTAGTTACCAGTACTGAGCACCTGAGCATGGTAGTGTCCGCTCATCACTAGTTACCAGTACTGAGCACCCGAGCATGGTAGTGCCCGCTCATCACTAGTTACCAGTACTGAGCACCTGAGCATGATAGTGCCCGCTCATCACTAGTTACCAGTACTGAGCACTCGAGCATGGTAGTGCCCGCTCATCACTAGTTACCAGTACTGAGCACCTGAGCATGGTAGTGCCCGCTCATCACTAGCTACCAGTACTGAGCACCCGAGCATGGTAGTGCCCACTCATCACTAGTTACCAGTACAGAGCACCCGAGCATGGTAGTGCCCGCTCATCACTAGTTACCAGTACTGAGCACCTGAGCATGATAGTGTCCGCTCATCACTAGTTACCAGTACTGAGCACCCGAGCATGGTAGTGCCCGCTCATCACTAGTTACCAGTACTGAGCACCCGAGCATGGTAGTGCTCGCTCATCACTAGTTACCAGTACAGAACACCCGAGCATGGTAGTGCCCGCTCATCACTAGTTACCAGTACTGAGCACCTGAGCATGGTAGTGCTCGCTCATCACTAGTTACGAGTACAGAGCACCCGAGCATGGTAGTGCTCGCTCATCACTAGTTACCAGTACTGAGCACCCGAGCATGGTAGTGCCCGCTCATCACTAGTTACCAGTACTAAGCACTCGAGCATGGTAGTGCCGCTCATCACTAGTTACCAGTACTGAGCACCCGAGCATGGTAGTGCCCGCTCATCACTAGTTACCAGTACTGAGCACCCGAGCATGGTAGTGCCCGCTCATCACTAGTTACCAGTACTGAGCACCCGAGCATGGTAGTGCCCGCTCATCACTAGTTACCAGTACTGAGCACCCGAGCATGGTAGTGCCCGCTCATCACTAGTTACCAGTACTGAGCACCTGAGCATAGTAGTGCTCGCTCATCACTAGTTACCAGTACAGAGCACCCGAGCATGGTAGTGCCCGCTCATCACTAGTTACCAGTACTGAGCGCCCGAGCATGGTAGTGCCTGCTCATCACTAGTTACCAGTACTGAGCACCCGAGCATGGTAGTGCCCACTCATCACTAGTTACCAGTACTGAGCACCTGAGCATGGTAGTGTCCGCTCATCACTAGTCACCAGTACTGAGCACCCGAGCATGGTAGTGCCCGCTCATCACTAGTTACCAGTACAGAGCACCTGAGCATGGTAGTGCCCGCTCATCACTAGTTACCAGTACAGAGCACCCGAGCATGGTAGTGCCTGCTCATCACTAGTTACCAGTACTGATCACTGAGCATGGTAGTGCCCGCTCATCACTAGTTACCAGTACAGAGCACCCGAGCATGGTAGTGCCCGCTCATCACTAGTTACCAGTACAGAGCACCCGAGCATGGTAGTGCCCGCTCATCACTAGTTACCAGTACCGAGCACCCGAGCATGGTAGTGCCCGCTCATCACTAGTTACCAGTACTGAGCACCCGAGCATGGTAGTGCCCGCTCATCACTAGTTACCAGTACCGAGCACCCGAGCATGGTAGTGCCCGCTCATCACTAGTTACCAGTACTGAGCACCCGAGCATGGTAGTGCCCGCTCATCACTAGTTACCAGTACTGAGCACCCGAGCATGGTAGTGCCCGCTCATCACTAGTTACCAGTACTGAGCACCTGAGCATGGTAGTGCCCGCTCATCACTAGTTACCAGTACTGAGCACCCTAGCATGGTAGTGCCCGCTCATCACTAGTTACCAGTACTGAGCACCCGAGCATGGTAGTGCCCGCTCATCAGTAGTTACCAGTACTGAGCACCCGAGCATGGTAGTGCCCGCTCATCACTAGTTACCAGTACTGATCACTGAGCATGGTAGTGCCCGCTCATCACTAGTTACCAGTACTGAGTACCCGAACATGGTAGTGCCCGCTCATCACTAGTTACCAGTACTGAGCACCCGAGCATGGTAGTGCCCACTCATCACTAGTTACCAGTACCGAGCACCTGAGCATGGTAGTGCCCGCTCATCACTAGTTACCAGTACCGAGCACCTGAGCATGGTAGTGCCCGCTCATCACTAGTTGTCACGGTTACAGTACCCCATCACTTATATGACGTTGCACTGTAGCACTAACATTTAGCGATCTCTGGCTGTGCAAATTGTATCCCCACCTCAGTCATATCACAGTCTCAGCCAATTTCATCAATTTGTGCTGATTTTTCTTTGAAATGTCCATAGCAGAAGCTACAATAGCGATACTGAAAACACTGTAATCACTAAATCTCAATGGTTGGAAAAGTCTCACTGTTTTTGCTCAATGTTCATAGATATTGTACCCCGGACTCTCTCCACCTGCATGGGAATATTTTAATGAAAAAAAATTACAGAAACATTTTGTATCAAACAAACCGTGCAACACAGGAGGCCATAACTTGCCACAGCCACTGTCCACTACAGCTTCACTGACAGAAAATGTGCTGCAATGGTCAGGGTAGGCATCAGCTGCTTTGCCTGGGGAGTGTATAGATTATTACAGTCTCTGGACAGAGTCTATAGCGCCTCATTTATCAAATCCTTTCAGTGTTGGTCACAGCAACCAATCAGAACTCAACTACCATTTTTAAAAAAGCTCTGTCAATATGAAAGGTGTGCTGTGATTGGTTGCTGGGGACAACAAAGGCTGTTTTTCGTTTAGAAATCTGCCACCTAGTTACTTGTAAAGATGGTGACGCGAAGCTAAAAGCTATGAAGTAAGAAAAGATTATCATGAGCTGTAGAGCAGTATAGAATATGTCATACACGTCATTCATTCACCATAAGGAAACCGCATTAAAAGTGTACGATGAGGAAGAGTTTCCTGAGGTAAAAATATAAATATGCTTAGTATACGATGGTGGGGAGGCCTCATAGGGGAAGTCGAGAGTCACCAGAGGTGTTAATGGGACTGTCATGGGATACAAGTGTGTGGGAGCCATTCAGAAGGAACTGCTGAGTGACTTACAGGGGTATTCCTATCTCCAATATCCTCTCTCAATATGTAGTAGGTGTAATAATAAGAATATTAGCAAATACCTCCAATTAATTATTATTATTTATTATTATAGCGCCATTTATTCCATGGCGCTTTACAAGTGAGAGACGGTGTACGTACAACAATCATTAACAGTACAAGACAGACTGGTACAGGAGGAGAGAGGACCCTGCCCGCGAGGGCTCACAGTCTACAGGAGGAGAGAGGACCCTACCCGCGAGGGCTCACAGTCCACAGGAGGAGAGAGGACCCTGCCCGCGAGGGCTCACAGTCTACAGGAGGAGAGAGGTCCCTGCCCGCGAGGGCTCACAGTCCACAGGAGGAGAGAGGACCCTGCCCGCGAGGGCTCACAGTCTACAGGAGGAGAGAGGACCCTGCCCGCGAGGGCTCACAGTCTGCAAGAGGAGAGAGGACCCTGCCCGCGAGGGCTCACAGTCTACAGGAGGAGAGAGGACCCTGTCCGCGAGGGCTCACAGTCTACAGGAGGAGAGAGGACCCTGCCCGCGAGGGCTCACAGTCCACAGGAGGAGAGAGGACCCTGCCCGCGAGGGCTCACAGTCTACAGGAGGAGAGAGGACCCTGCCCGCGAGGGCTCACAGTCCACAGGAGGAGAGAGGACCCTGCCCGCGAGGGCTCACAGTCTACAGGAGGAGAGAGGACCCTGCCCGCGAGGGCTCACAGTCTACAGGAGGAGAGAGGACCCTGCCCGCGAGGGCTCACAGTCTATAGGAGGAGAGAAGACCCTGCCCGTGATGTCTCACAGTCTACAGGAGGAGAGAGGACCCTGCCCGCGAGGGCTCACAGTCTACAGGAGGAGAGAGGACCCTGCCCGCGAGGGCTCACAGTCTACAGGAGGAGAGAGGACCCTGCCCGCGAGGGCTCACAGTCTATAGGAGGAGAGAAGACCCTGCCCGTGATGTCTCACAGTCTACAGGAGGAGAGAGGACCCTGCCCACGAGGGCTCACAGTCTACAGGAGGAGAGAGGACCCTGCCCGCGAGGGCTCACAGTCTACAGGAGGAGAGAGGACCCTGCCAGCGAGGTCTCACAGTCTACAGGAGGAGAGAGGACCCTGCTCGCGAGGGCTCACAGTCTACAGGAGGAGAGAGGACCCTGCCCGCGAGGGCTCACAGTCTACAGGAGGAGAGAGGACCCTGCCCGCGAGGGCTCACAGTCTACAGGAAATGGGTGATGGTACAATAGGTGAGGACAGAGCTGGTTGCGCAGTGGTCTACTGGACTGAGGGCTATTGTAGGTTGTAGGCTTGTTGGAAGAGGTGGGTCTTGAGGGTCCTCTTGAAGCTTTCCACGGTAGTGGAGAGTCTGATGTGCTGAGGTAGAGCGTTCCAGAGTATGGGGGATGCACGGGAGAAATCTTGTACGTGATTGTGGGAAGAGGAGATAAGAGAGGAGCAGAGTAGGAGATCTTGTGAGGATCTGAGGTTGCGTGCAGGTAGGTACCGGGAGACTAGGTCACAGATGTAGGGAGGAGACAGGTTGTGCATGGCTTTGTATGTCATGGTTAATGTTTTGAACTGGAGTCGTTGGGCGATGGGAAGCCAGTGAAGGGATTGGCAGAGCGGAGAGGCTGGGGAATAGCGAGGGGAGAGGTGGATTAAGCGGGCCGCAGAGTTTAGGATAGATTGGAGGGGTGCAAGAGTGTTGGAAGGGAGGCCACAGAGCAGGAGGTTGCAGTAGTCGAGGCGGGAGATGATGAGGGCATGCACTAATGTTTTTGCTGATACTTGGTTAAGGAAAGCACGGGTCCGGGAGATATTTTTGAGTTGTAATCGGCATGAGTTGAAGAGGGCTTGGATGTGCGGCTTGAAGGATAGAGCAGAGTCGAGGATCACTCCGAGGCAACGAGCTTGTGAGACTGGGGAGAGTGAGCAGCCATCGAGTTTGATGGAAAGGCTTGTTGGAGGAGATGAGTGAGGAGGAGGAAAGACAATGAACTCTGTTTTGTCCATATTAAGTTTTAGGAATCGCGCAGAGAAGAAGGATGAAATAGCAGACAAACATTGTGGGATTCTGGTTAGTAGAGAGGTAATGTCAGGTCCAGAGAGGTAGATGTGTGTCATCGGCATAGAGATGATACTGGAAGCCGTGGGACTCTATGAGCTGTCCCAGGCCGAAGGTGTAGATGGAGAACAGCAGGGGTCCAAGAACTGAGCCTTGGGGGACCCCGAGAGATAGGGGCGAGATGAGGAAGTGGTGTGAGAATGGGAGACGCTGAAAGTTCGGTCAGTTAGGTATGAGGAGATCCAAGATAGGGCCAAGTCTGTGATGCCCAGAGATGAGAGAATCTGTAGTAGGAGGGAATGGTCTACTGTGTCGAAGGCAGAGGACAGGTCCAGGAGGAGGAGGACAGAGTAGTGTCGCTTGGCTTTGGCAATTAGAAATGTAGTATAGTTCTGAAAAGCAATGTCACTTACCTCATGTGCAGGGCATTGAAGCTTAGGTATCCATGGTTACGACCAGGCATATAGAGACAGTTAGTTGCTAGTGGTCGTAACCATGGATACCTAAGCTCCTGCCATGCCTTCACATGAGGTAATAATAAAGGGTAAACCTGGCACAACTGTGATATAATCGGTGCTCTGAAGAAAATATAGTCAATAAAAAAAGTAAACTTCAGCAGTCAAAGAAGAAAAAATGAAAAAAGGGAAGGTCTCTTGATTTTGCTTTTATTTCCTGTATTACTGATGTTTCGGCCCTAGTATGAGGCTTTTTCAAGGTTGTTGGGACCTATCTAAACAAGGAAAATATACGATATCACACAGTCAGTCGCGGTGGACAAATGGCTGCCTCGCTGGTAAGAAGAAGGACAAGGGTCTTGCTGGGAGGTATCAGTAGTGTGTCACTATGTGGTAAAGTGGTAAAAAGGAGGGGAGTCTCCAACCGGATCAGGTTATCTGCACAAGCACTGTATACAGTGTACTCGCTATCTGCTCCTGGCACACCTGTGTGATTTCAAAGTATATACTTATCCTTATAGGGGACTAGCACGAGTCCCTATAGTCCATAAGCCAGGACCTGCATCATATTAGGATCACCAGTATAACGCTGAGTGTCTATATTGAATATGGTCGCTCAGTACTATAAAAATCAACTTTAAAATCGCGGTCTAGCAGCAGGATGACAGCTTTAATGGTAGAGCGTCTGCTTGTGCATTTGTGGAATAAGCTTATTTATCATGCGGTTTTATGCTGTTTGTTGACTCGGTAAATGTAGATACTGTTGGCAAGTTATTAAATGTCAGTTGTTAAGGTCAGCCATTACCGCACTGCGTGATCTGCAGATGCTACGGTCTACTGCAGTACAAATAACAGATGGGATCATCCATCCGATATTAGTTTTGGGAGAATTGATAGCTGGTATTTAAAAGCTCATATATTTAATGAAACTAAACTGGTAAAAGCCCATATATTTAATCAAAATGAAATGAAACAACCTCATTGGTAGTCAGACATTCAATATATATGTAGACTAAATATGAGTTTTAAGTAATGTATTCATCGTATGTTACAAAAACGTTTGATAGTCACTTATCATTTATATATAACATTTAACCAACAATGACAAAGAATAAATTCCACTCCTTCTTGTTCAGTAATGTCACTCCTGTAACCATGTCATAAGCAATGGATCCAGCTGTGGTATACAGCCAACATCTTGCTACAGCATGATCTTACATTTTGGCCCCTTAATCCCTTGGATACTATGGTCAATAACATCTGAGGCATCTAAGGGGTTTCACAAAAGGAAAGATCTTGTTTTTCCCCAGCGTATGATGACTGCAGAATGCCGCTCGTTATCATGGCAGCCTTTGGCGTCACAAAGGCCCTCAGGTCAGTGATGAGAATGTACCTATTAGGCCACAAAAAAGTAAAACTAATTTACCTTTAAAAAAAGTGTTTACATTTGCTGTCTTAGGCCTGAAACACACATCCGTTAAACACGTGCGTGTTTGTCCCGTTTCCATATGTACCGGAGACACGGACAAACATGCACCAATGTTAATCTATCATTGAGGGCACACGTGCGTGATTCCATAAGGTCCGTGTGTCCGTGTGCGTGATCCATATGTGTTTCCATTTTGCACGGAAGCATGGCCGTTTTCAGCACGGAACACGCACACACGGACCCCATGAAAGTCAATGGTTTGGTGCGCACAATAACGTGACACAGATGCATCGCTGTATGCTCCGTGTACGTTTTGTGCTTTTTTGTAGCGATGTCGGTCATTCTTTTTCTGTCTATGTCGGTCAATCTCCCTCAGTCCGTCGGTCGGTCTCTCTGTCTTTCTGTCCCTCTCTCACAGTCTGTCAGTCAGTCTCCGCCCTCTCTCATACTCATCGTTCCCCGATCACCGGCGCGGTGCTGCACGGCTGTTCAATAAACTCCGGCGACTTTTACTATTTTGAAAAAGCCGGCCGCTCATTATTCAATCTCGTATTCCCTGCTTTCCCCGCCCATCGGCGCCTATGATTGGTTGCAGTGAGTGTATGCGGGTCTATGCTGAGCAGTAAAAAACATAAATAAATAATAAAAAAAAAACGACGTGCGGTCCCCCCCATTTTGATACCAGTCAGGGTGAAGCCACACGGCTGAAGGCTGGTATTCTCAGGATGGGGAGCTCCACGTTATGGGGAGCCCCCCAGCCTAACAATATCAGCCAGCAGCCGCCCAGAATTGCCGCATACAATAGATGCGACAGTTCTGGGACTCTACCCGGCTCTTCCCAATTTGCCCTGGTGCGTTGGCAATCGGGGTAATAAGGAGTTATTGGCAGCCCATAGCTGCCAATAAGTCCTAGATTAATCATTGCAGACGTCTATTAGACACCCCCAATGATTAATCTGTAAATTACAGTAAATAAACACACACAGTGAAAAAATCCTTTATTTGAAATAATAAACACTACAAAAAACCCACGTTCACCAATTTATTATGCCCCAAATACCCATCCATGTCCGGTGTAATCCACGGAGGTCCCGCGTCGCTTCCAGCTCTGCTACATGAATGTGACAGGAGCTGCAGAAGAACACCGCTGCTCCTGCCAGATCCACGCAGCAACTGAGGTGAGCCGCGCGATCAGCTGTGCTGTCACTGAGGTTACTCGCGGCCACCGCTGGATCCTCTACCTGTGACAGCAAGTCGCCCGAGTGAAGCGATGATGTCACAGGTGAGTTGCGGTCTCGGGGGGAGAAATCCAGCTGGCCGCGGGTAACCTGAGTGACGGCAGCGCTAATCACGCTGCTCACTTCAGTCATTCTGGGGATTAGTGGTCACCGGTGAGTCCTTCACGGGTGACCACTAATCAGGACGCGACACCCAGACAGAGCCGCAGGATGACAATGAAGTCGGGTGAAGTTCACCCGAGTTCATTCTCAGCGCGCAACTCTGTCTGCTGTCAGCCGACATGTATCAACTACATTTTACATCACACACACGGACATTCCACACGGACATTCCACACGGACATTCCACACGGACATTCCATGTACACATACACGGGCATTTTACACACAAACACGGACATTTCACATGGACAACACACACACGTCAGTTAAGTTTTACACGCACACACGGACATTCCACACGCACACACGGCTAGCATACGCAGTTCACACAGATGCCACATGGACTATAAAAACGGACACAAAAACAGGACACGGACCCGAAAAACGGACGTAACACACATGCGTGTTTTTTCACGGATGTGTGTTTCAGGCCTTAGTGCCGCTGGTACAAGCCGATCACTCTCCCATGCTGCTAACAGATGTAGCTTGGCCTCAGCCTCGCTGGGTGACTGAAGTTGGCTGGATCCAGCAATCTGGCCTGCTTTAACAGATTAAAGGGTTTTTTTATGGACAAAGATCATTTTAAATTTCATTTTAATCAATGGTTATGGGAATAATAATAGATTTTACAATTGGATGTCTTTAAAAAAAATAAATGTTGCTCTGCTGAAATAATGTTATATACAATATATGTCCCTGCTGTGTACTGTGTAATGGCTGTGTCTGACCATACAGGGTCTTGGTCTGATCATACCACATCTCCTGGGCAGGGGAGGAAGTTAAAAAAAACTATACAGACATTGTAACGCAGGATCGCAAATAATTCTTTCTTTGAACTAAACATTTCCCTTTCTGTTTTTAAAAAATGTTTTACCTCAAAGAAAGAATCCTTTGCAATCCCAAGCTAACCTTTCTGTATAGTTTTTTGTGTCCTCCCAGCCCGGTAGATGTGGTATGATCAGACCATGTCCCTGTACGGTCAGACACGGCCATTACACAGTACACAGCAGAGACACGTATATAAGATCTCAGCACAGGAACATTTTTTTTAAACACATCCAATTGTGGAAATTATTATTATTCCGATACTTACTGATTAAAATCAATTTTAAAGTTAACTTTGTTTGTGGGAAAACCCCTTTAATGCTAAGGTCACATGTCCAGTAATCATCCGGTAGAACGGACCCAGTAGCAATCTGTTGGCAAAAAGGTTTTTTTAAATACCTAACTTCAGCTGGATCCATTTTTAAACATTGAAGTCTATGGAAAACGGATCTATTAACGGATTGCTATGTAGCCATCCATTTTTCTTTCATTTGTAAAGGATCTGTTAACTTATTTGCTTACTGGATCAGTTTCAAGTTGAAGATAAATAGCAATCAGTTAACAGATCCGGTTTCCAAAGACTCCAATGTTAAAAAACGGATCCAGCAGAAATCAGTTATTTAAAAATGGATAAAATAAATGTTTTTTGCCACTTGATTAGTGCTGGATCCGTTCTAATGGATGATTACATGGACTCAAAATCCCAGAGCGTGCAAGTTCCATGTATTGCTTGCCTAGGAAATCGTCTGCTCTGAGACTGCGGGGTGGCCAGTAATCCGGGCAATGAGGTAGTGTGCCTTTGTTCCCGATTTGTATATTCCAAGTTCTGAACTTTATATCTTTGCATCTTTTTTTCTTCCCTTTCGACCAAATATCAGCACCAAGACATCCTTGTGGCTTTGACGCTGGTGCTTAATGAGACTTGCTCATACTCAGGTCGACCATCGTCTCTTTCCCTGTAGCTTGTTGAGGGCCTTCCGACCTAGGGTTGCAGCTTCCAGCTGTTTATCGAATTCCTTTAGTTGTACTTTCCATCAACTTTTCTTGGCATAATACAAAACAAAAACTTACTATGGAACATTGTACAACTGGGTGTGCTTATTTTATATGGAGGCCTGCAATCCATGACAACTAGTAATTACCAAAAGTGTCTCCCCTGAAAGTATTGATTTTAGGAAAGGATATGGTCCCTAAAAAATTCATTATCCTTTAAATAACTTGATGTCTTCCATTTCTACCACCTAAGGCTATGTGCCCACGCTGCGGAAAATGCGCGGATTTTGCCATGGATTTCTCGCGGAAAAGCCGCGGATTTTCCGAAAATCTGCAGCAGCGGCACTTCCAAGCCATTTCAATGGCATTTTGGAAATGCTGTGTCCATGCTGCGGATTTTTCCGCGGCGGATTTTCCGCGGATTTTGATCCGGAAAAATCTGCAGCATGTCAGTTATTGTTGCGGATTTTGGTGCGGATTTTGGGTATAGAATGGGGAAAAAAAAATCCGCATCAAAATCCGCGGCAATTCCGCGGTAAATCCGCGGCAAATCCGTGGCAAAAATAAGGTGCGGATTTGCCGCGAAAGTCGCGGATTTTCATGCAGAAAAATCTGCAGGTACATTCTACCGTGGACACATAGTCTAATGAGGAATTGCATTAAACCTGTATTTCTTATCCAGACAACTTGACTCTTCCAGGCCTC
Source organism: Anomaloglossus baeobatrachus (assembly GCF_048569485.1). Taxonomy (NCBI): domain Eukaryota; kingdom Metazoa; phylum Chordata; class Amphibia; order Anura; family Aromobatidae; genus Anomaloglossus; species Anomaloglossus baeobatrachus. Next base: position 259,605,433 of record NC_134360.1, read on the forward strand.
CCTGGACCAATGTAGGGATTTATATTATGGTTTAAACATACCTAATCAGAGAGATGTTTTCTCCAATTTAAACCATTCTGACATTAACCCCAAATAGGTAATTATTATAGAAGTAATTTGCCTGGAAAAAGCCAGCCTGGCTATGTTCATGTGCGGTTATGGTAGATTTACCAGCATTACTTATGTAGCTTCAACCTCTTAAAGAAAAGCCGGACTTAAGAGCTTTGGCACAAAATATAAATCCTTCTGCATATACAACTATGCCTAAGACAACATATCATGTAATCCATCCATTAGCAGTGATTCCTTACCTGCGCACACCCCCCTGTCCACACCCACTTCATTTCTGAACTTAATGCATAAAAGGCAGTGCGAGACCTCACCATTTATTGCATAGCATATCGTTATGTTATGGGTTTTAGTTTGATTTCTCCTGTAGAATCCTAGTTTAAAAACTGGCTGTGGAGAGGTTATTGATCCCACAATGGCAGCTTTTCCTATCCTGCAGGATAGCACTATAAGGTATATATTCAGAGGCTGTATCGGTTCAGTGGCATGCTGACATATTACCCTCTTGATTTGCTATGGACCGTCTGTGATGTGACCTTACAGTTATATACACGTGTTTATTTTCTTGTTATTTCCTGAAATGTGCCTTCTTTTTATAGGATGAAGCTGCTAATTATCTTTCTGAGTCTACTGTACTTTGGCAAATCAGGTATATTTCTCATCTAATAATATTGCTTTCTAGTATGTATTAGGTGCACAGTGTAAGACTCTGTTCACATCAACTTTGCGGCTTACATTTACAGCAGAATCCACAACAATGACTTACATTAATCACATGAGAGACCCCATTGGTGTATGGATGGCTAAATTAATTTGTTGGGTTAAGTTCACAATTACTTTTTGCTGAGCTTTGGCTTTGGATATTTTTGCTGTGCAAAAAAACCCGCATCTTACAGTTCCAGCAAAATGGATATATGATAAAACTTATAGAAATCTGCTGCCCACTGTGATTCTTTTATACTCAGTGTAAAAGGACCAGTGGTGCGCGATCGAAATCCTGCAAAATGTGAATGTTATTGTAGACTAGCTGTAGTACCCGGCGATGCCTGGGATAGTAACTGTCTGTCTCTCTCCCACTCTCCCTCTCTGTCTGCCTGTCTCTGTTTCTCTCTCTGTCTGTCTCTGTCTGTCTTTGTCTGTGTCTCTCTGTCTGTTTCTCTCTGTCTGTCTCTTTGTCTGTGTCTCTGTCTGTTTCTCTGTCTGTCTCTTTGTCTGTGTCTCTGTCTGTGTCTCTGTCTGTGTCTCTGTCTGTCTCTCTGTCTGTCTCTTTGTCTGTCTCTTTGTCTGTCTCTCTGTCTGTCTCTCGCTGTCTGTCTTACTCACTCTGTCTGTCTGTCTCTTTGTCTGTCTCTCTCTGTCTGTCTGTCTCTCTGTTCGTCTCTGTCTGTTTATCTCTGTCTGTTTCTCTCTGTCTGTGTCTCTGTCTGTCTCTGTCTGTTTCTCTCTCTGTCTGTCTCTCTGTCCTTCTCTGTCTGTCTGTTTGTCTGTCTGTCTCTCTCTGTCTGTCTCTGTCTGTCTGTATCGCTCTGTCTATCTCTCTGTCTCTCTCTCTGTCTCTTTGTCTGTCTCTGTCTGTCTCTCGCTGTCTGTCTTACTCACTCTGTCTGTCTGTCTCTTTGTCTGTCTCTCTCTGTCTGTCTGTCTCTCTGTCCGTCTCTGTCTTTTTCTCTCTGTCTGTCTCTCTGTCTGTGTCTATGTCTGTCTCTGTCTGTCTCTCTGTCCGTCTCTGTCTCTCTCTCTGTCTGTCCCTGTTTCTCTCTGTCCATCTCTCTGTCTCTGTGTGTCTCTCTGTCTCTCTGTCTCTGTCTGTCTGTCTCTCTCTCTGTCTGTCTGTCTGTGTCTCTCTCCCTGTCTGTCTCTGTGTGTCTCTCTGTCTCTCTCTCTGTCTGTCTCTCTCTGTCGGTCACTGTCTGTCTCTTTGTCTGTCTGTCTGTGTCTCTCTGTCTGTCTGTCTCTCCCTGTCTGTCTCTCTATCCGTCTCTCCACAGAAATCATATTAACTGACACATACGCTTCTTATACTAAGAATGTCCTTTGTTGCTTTGTGGAAGTAGAAATAAAATAATAGGGAAATTTGATGACGACTTTTTGAAAACTCACCTAATTTTGTAATTTAGATGCATCTGAGCAGTTACAAAAATAAAATAGCTACAATGATGGAATGGACGGCTTTTAATTTCTATAAATAAGAGTGACTGTGATGGCCACTACATCTTTACAGCTATTATTGAGCTACTTAGTTCTCCAGTAGTGACTGCAGTTATCTAGTTTTTATAATATTTAAAGAGGTTTTTAGAGTTTCACAGAAGTGCTCCATCTTCACCTGCAGTGGGCTGAGATACACTATTAGACATACTGTAGCCCATGTATGCTTTGTATTATGCTGTACCTTTAAATCAAGATGATCACCACATAAATCCAGGGTGTCTGAGGGCTGGACTGTGACCTTCGCATATTTTGTAGCACATAGCCACCATTGCGCCTAAGACCCTCTTTACACGGCAGTTTAAAAAACGCACATGTGGCATACTGTATTCCGTTTTGAACAGCCATGTTTACGTATGCACAGGCTGCCACCCCTAGGAATTTCAGGGCCCTATACTGGCAACTTTTTTAGGCCCCCTTGAGACTCTGCTGAGACTCAATCCCAGCTCCACCTCCGCCCAGCTCCGCCTCCACCTAACTCCGCCTCCACCTAACTCCGCCTCCAACCCTGGAAAATTTAAAAGAAAAAGATTGGCACTCACATGAAATAACTTTCTTTCCAGAATCTTGTTTATTCCATTTTATTCAAAAAGTGTACAAGATGACGCATTTCAGCTGAAAATTGCAGACATTTTTCAAACCATGTACTGCAATTTTTGACCGAAATGTGTCACTTTTTGAAGAAAATGGAATACACAAGATTATGGAAAGAAACCTGGCTTTGTGATTCACATTGTTCGAACATTTCATTGACCCACCACCCACTCTTGGAAGAAAAACTCCTGCATCTGTGAGCACACAGGCTGTATATATATATATATATATATATATATATATATATATATATATATATATATATATATATATATATTTATATTTATTTTAGAGGCTCCTGCTGGCTGTATTCTCAATAGGGGCTGCATACACAAGAGTCTGCATACAAATGAGTCTGTGGGTTGTATATACAATAAAGGCTGCATAAACAATAGAGGCTGCATAAACAAAAAGGGCTGTATACACAATAGAGGCTGTATACGCAATAGAGGCTGCATATACAAAAAAGGACTGTGAGCTGTATACACAAAAGAGGCTGTATACACAATAGAGGCTGTGAGCTATATACACAATAGAAGTTGCATATACAAAAAAGAAACTGTGGGTTGTATATACAATAGAGGCTGCATATACAAAAGAGGCTGTATACACAAAAAATGCTGTGGGCTATATACACAATAGAGGCTGCATATACAAAAAGGAACTGTGGCCTGCATACACAATAGAGGCTGTGGGCTGTATACACAATAGAGACTGCATATACAATAGAGTCTGCATATACAATAGAGGCTGTATACACAAAAGAGGCTGTGGGCTGTATACACAATAGAGACTGCATATACAATAGAGGCTGTATACACAAAAGAGGCTGTGGGCTACATACACAATAGAGGCTGCATATACAAAAAGAAACTGTGGCCTGCATACACAATAGAGGCTGTATACACAAAATATGTTCTATACACAACGAAGCTGTATACACAAAAGAGGCTGTGGGCTATATGCATAATAGAGGCTGCATATGCAGTAGAAGCTGTATACACAATAGAGACTAGCGGCTATATACACAATAGAGGCTGCATATACAAAAATGGACTGTGGGTTGTATACATACACAATAGAGGCTGCATATACAATAGAGTTTGTACACACAAAAGAGGCTGTGGGCTATAGACACAATAGAGGCTGCATATACAATAGAGGCTGTGTACACAAAAGAGGCTGCATATCCAAAAAGGAACTTTTGCCTACATACACTATAGAGGCTATATACACAAAAGAGGCTGTTTACACAAAATAATCTGTGGGTTGTATACACAAGAGAGGCTGCATATACAATAGAGTCTGTATATACAAAAGAGGCTGTGAGCTATATACACAATAGAGGCTGCATATACAAAAAGGGACTGTGGGTTATATACACAATAGTGGCTGCAAACACGATAGAGGCTGCATACACAATAGAGGCTGTGGGCTGTATACACAATAGAGGC